>NW_005871421.1:890231-944850 GCF_000147115.1 Myotis lucifugus | reverse complement strand
TAAGTTGCAGTTTCTATCCCCGGTCAGGGCGGGTACAGGAGCAATCAACTGATGATGTTTCTCTCTCACATTGAGATCCTCTATCTCTCTCTCTCTCTCTCTCTCTCTCTCTCTCTCTCTCTCAGCACTTACCATAGGCCTGGTACTACATAGGATCACAATAGGATCTAATTCAATAACATTCCTAAAAGCACTGTACATATTACTAAGACAGGCGTAATGTCATCAAATCCCTGGCACTTTAAAGCATCCCCAGTCTCCTACTAACTTGAAGAGCCTGAAGGCAGATCTTTCGGAAGCTGCAGCTGGTGCTGCCAGTCACAATACTCATGATGGAATTCACAGCCACAGAGAGTGAGGTCTGGAGTTTCTGATGAACCTAGGAAACATAACAAGTAAGGGGAGACCACAATCTGCTGGTTCAGAGAATCCCAAAAGGACCAAAGATTTCAGCCAGAGCGAGATTTCACAATTCTTCCCCCTCCATCAACAATAGTTACTGAAACCATGACATGTAAAGGACACTTAGGATTGAAATAAGTAAAAAATGTTTTCTCATTTCACAGGGATGATTCATTGACACACACACATTCAGAAAAGACAAGCAATAAGACACTGGGTCATTAAATAGATACGCTTCCAATTTAAAAACAAAAAGCATTAAGCTTTGGTTTCTTAGTGTGGTTGTTTTGGCCATATAAAAGAAGAAATATGTTACCAAAAGTACACAGGATGAAGAAATTCAGAAAGTAAGGTAAGAGAAAGTGGTGTTATAAGGGCTAGGAAATGGGGGCAGATGTAAGATCCATGGAGCAGTAGCTCCAGAAGGATGTGTGGGGAAGGGAGATGTGGGTAAGGCAGGGGTGCATTATGAGTCACTTTCTCTATTATTTCACCCCTATTTAGTAAAACTTACCTACTGGGGGTAAAGCTAAGCAAGCTAGTTACAGTGACCCATGTAAGTTCAAGCTTGAGTTCCTAGGCTAGATGCAGTGTACACGATCAGCTCAGGGGACAAAAGAGGAGAGGAAGAGGCATTAGGAAGGACAGGGTCTCAGGTCCTATCTACCATATATTCTAGCTATCATTTTCATGGAGAGAGTAGGAGAAAGAAAACTGTGAATTTCTCATTACCTTGGCAGCCTGGTGATGCTGCTCCAAGGCCTGGTCCACGGCAAACTGGATGGAATCTTGCACCGCGCTGTGGCTCTCTTGGAGGATGGTACTGAGATGAGCTGTGAGCAAAGTGTGAATTCCTAAAGGAAGGAAGAATGTTCGTAGCCCTGAGTGAGCATGACCACTTCAAAGCTGTTGCTCATGTGCTGGTTCACTTCTACCCACAAATAATTACTTTCTTAGACTACATACCCCAACAAGGTACAAACTCACCCAATTCCCACTTACAAATGAAAGACAGCTCAGGAAAACTAAAGTGAACAATGACATTTGGGGGTGAGGGGCGTGCCCTGACAGGGAACCCAATCAGCAACTTTTCAGAGCACAGGATGATGCCCAGCTAACTGAGCTACACCGGCCAGGGCTCACATTATTTTTGAAGAAACCAGTGTGGGGTCCTGTTTAAGTCCTATCAGAAACATCAATATATACCACATACTATAAACAACGATACTAGTGACTCCGAAAGAGAGAGAACGCCTCCTGTAGTGTCTAACCCTACTGCACTCCTCTCTGAGCAGCACCGTCATGGTGAGCCAATTATTGCCAGTGTGTCACCAATCCTTTCAGATGTGCTGTGGTACAGAAAAAGTTAAAACTCACAACACTACTCTAAAAACTGCCGGTAAAAGGTCTTTTTAAATGGGAGACTATCTCTGATAAAGTAATCATAGGTACCACTGCTCAGCATCATTCAGAAAAGCTAAAATGTGAGAGAGTTGGGCGAAATATGTCATCAAACAATAGGCTAGCACTGATGATCCTGATGAAACAAAGGAAGACAAATTCCCCCTATAGGACACATGGAGAAAATGCTTCTTAATTAATCTTCCCTTTTTCAGTGTTTTTGTACTCTCCACTGGGTAGTCTGTTCAAATATTCAATAGTGAAACAGCTCATGGCTGGTTGGCTTTCTCAGGGTTGCATTAAGAATGCAAGGCAGCAGAACATTTTCTACCATGAGGCCATGTTGCTTTACTGAAAGGAAAAGTAATATGTGGTTTGCTCAAAAGGGGCCTGGAACTGGAATCAGGGGAACACAGATTCTAGGGTCATTTCCACTACCAACTAGTAGTGACAAATCACTTCACTTTTCTCACTTAAATACAGAAAATGGCTTTCTATCACCTGTTCTCACAGGTATTTTGTGCAGATAAACTGGGATAACGTAAATGAAATGTTTTAAAATGTACATTGTAATATTCAAAGGAAAAATACTGCTATTGCTATGATGATGTCATTTGAATTACTATTTTCTACAGTTTGATTCTAAGAATAGCCTCAAGAAATCAGCTAGAAACCTTTTAAAAGCAGATATTTAATTAAAAAGCTACAAGTTTCTTCCTAAAACTGTAGATACTAACAGATGCCTTTAACGTTGTGGCAAAATAACAAGTTAATCATAGAAAAGTTACCATGACAAGGTGGGCAGAAGGCCAATTAAGTGGTTTTTTAAGACACTGGAAGCAGACTGTAGTTCTACACAATCTGTTTCCTAAAAGGAGCTCTAGAGAAAGCTTTCAAGGGTATACGAAAAAAAAGGGGGGGGGGAAGAAAAATTATTATATCTATATCCATATATCTATACCTACTTACCCTCATAGTACATCTTCTTCAAAGGCTAGTCCTAAACTACCAGATGTGTAAGGAAATTTTAAAAGATACTCTTTTTATTAATGCAGCAATTCATTTTCATTTAATCCAGTACTGAATACAACTACCTGAGATGCTGCAGGCCTTTAAAGTCAAGCTAAACAGAGGTGTTTAAACGGTCACAGTACTACAAGATTGATAGGTGACACTGGCTTCTGAGGAATATGAGTTCATAGATATGTTCAATAGAGTCAGAGCATGGTATCAGATTTTATTTTATGTCGTCCTAAAGAAGATTGAATATGGTGTTCCTGTTAGCAGATCTAAATAAAAAAGCCAAAATATCACAGATTTTTGTTGTTGTTGTTAATATTCACCCAAGGATATTTTTCCCATTAATTTTTAGAGAGTGGAAGGGAGGGAGGAAAGGAGAGAGGAAGAGGGAAAGGAGAGGGAGAGGGAGAGAGAGAGGGAGAGGAGAGGAGAGTGAGAGGGGAGAGGGGAGAGAGGAGGAGGGAGGAGGAGGAGGAGGGAGGAGGAGGGAGAGAACAGAAGAAGACAATAGGAAAGAGAGGAGACTGATTGATGGTGCTCTTGGCTTGCCCAATCAGGGCAGGGATTGAGATTGCAATAGAGGTACGTGCTCTTGACCCGATGCAGGCCAATACTCTAACCACTCAGAAAACCAGCTAGGGCCAAAATATCACAGATTTTGTCTTAAGAGGGTCTTTAGACTTGAAAGGGCCTTTGATATCACCTAGGCTAACAATCTTATGTTAAATAAAGGGTGGGGCAAATGTAGGATTACAGCTGTTCTTATGGAAAATAATATAATAATTAATAATACAAGAATAAACTGTGTTTCATATACTCTGAACTATAAACCTACTTTTGCCCTACCCTGTTTATGAAAAGGAGAATCAAGTGATTTATGTAACTTGCTTCCCCAAAATAATTGAGGAATTTCATTGCAGGACCAAAATTAAACTCAGGTCTCTTGATTGTACCCTGAAATCCTTTCCACAAAACTAAACTGCTCCTCTTATCAGCCTCTACCATGTGAGCACAGCCAGATAACAACCCTAGGCTTCTTCACCTTTGACTTCCCTGCTAGAAGCCTCTTTAGTTTAGGTCTCTTCTATGTTCCCATTCCAGGGCCTTGATGAATGGAATAGTGGGGCACCAAAGAACACCAGCTCCTCAAATAAAGAATTGCAAATCAGAGCCCAGGGAAGCAGTGCTTGTCTTCTAAAGAATATACACATGATGGGGAAAGAGAGGAGTGGCATGGGTGGTAGGCAGCAGGAAGAATCCCACAGCTGACAATGGTTTGTTCATTACATAGCTGGTACCAGGCAACATGAGCTCTGCTGATCTGGGGTTGTTGGCTGTCTCATTTCTCCTATGACTCAGTGGGAGAAGGGCCACATCAATGCCCAAAGAACAGAATCCCAGGCAAAAGCATCAGCCCACAGAGAAAGAACAGAGAGACATACCAGGAACACAAAAGAAAGGTTATCAACCTTCCCCCAGAAGCTTATAAGCTCTACTTTTTGCTACTTCCTTCACAGTTCAGAAGGCACTGAGAAACACACTTACCTTCCAGGGGCTATTGGATTAAAATGTGTAAGCCAACTCCCACTCATACTCATTGTTTTCAAACTTTACTATGTTTAAGAATCACCTGAGAATCTTGTTAAAAATGCAAATTCTTGAATTGTACTAGATTTTTACATTATAGCAAAATAATGAGTTAATCCTTGGTATAGGAAGCTGACATTTTCAAATATTCCAGGTGAATCTGGAATCATGTTTTTCATTGACCACAAAACAGTGAAATCACTGCTTAACCTCTAACAGAGAGAACCTTTCTGAAGACAGGTTATCACCCATCTATGAGATAAGCACCCAAGGCTCCCCCTTGTACGCCTAAAGAAGGACAATTTCTCCCTTTTCAGAGGTATATGTGGCAATCAGAAAGACAGAAACATCAATGTTGAGAGGGAATCATTGATCGGCTGCCTCCTGCATGCCCCTAACTGGGAATTAAGCCCGCAACTTGGGCATGTGCCCTGACCAAGAATTGAACCTGGACCTCCTGGTTCATGGGTTGATGCTCAACCACTGAGCCACATTGGCTGGGGTAAAGTCTCCTTTTCTTTTTTCTTTTTTTTAAAATATATTTTATTGATTTTTTACAGAGAGGAAAGGAGAGAGATAGAGTTAGAAACATCGATGAGAGAGAAACATCGATCAGCTGCCTCCTGCACACCCCCCACTGGGGATGTGCCCGCAACCCAGGTACATGCCCTTGACCGGAATTGAACCCGGGACCCTTCAGTCTGCAGGCCGACGCTCTATCCACTGAGCCAAACCGGTTTCGGCAAGTCTCCTTTTCTTTATTCTCTTAAAATGTAAGCACACCCATGCTGGCAGCCCAATTCTCTTATACCTACCCCAGAGTTCCATTTGCTGGACTGGACACTGACTGTGGAAATCCACAAAGAGAATGAGCAGCAGAGTTTGCCCCTGAAGGTCCATATTTTGAGACTGATCCCCCTCGCTGGATTCCACCTGATAACTCACATCTGGAAGCACCATATCTAGAGAACAAGGTATTGCACAGTATTCTAAGATAAATAAAGCCCTCAAAATGCTAACTGAATAAAGAACCTATACCTCAAAAAGAGAAAAATCTGAGATAAATCTAAATTTGAACACTGCCTTCTCCTCCTGAATTTATTTCTCTATCCACAGGATGGAAGCAAATAAAGTGATTCTCAGGAAGAACATCAAAACAACTAGGTGTGCAAGATGCAAACCAAACAGCACTCCTTAGCACTTGCTGAGAAGCATTAAATAATAAATTCATGCATCCCTTATACAACTTTCTAAGGTAGGTATCACTAGTAAGCGGCAGAGGTGAGAGTCAAGCCTGAGTAATGATAACAGCTAACTTGTATGGAATGCTTACTATATGCCATGTACAATATTAAATTCTTTACATGTACTATCTCAACATTTAGACTTCACAACACTATGGCATAGGACCTATTCTTATGCCTTTTTACAGATAAGAGGAGAGGCATAGAGAGGTTAAATATGTTGCCCAACATGAGAGAGTAAGTGGTAGAACTGTTTTAAACTGACTCCAAAATCTGTGCTTATAATCAGAATACTATGTGGATTCCCAAGTAATCTGATGCCCTGTGGTCACTTTCTAGCACCTTTATCCTTTAGAATACAATCAGGATAACCCTTAATTCCACCCAGATCCATATAGGAAAGTACCTCCATGGGATCCTGGTCTGTCCTTCAGAGTAAAAGGGGGGGGGGGTGAGACAAGGGCATTTTCTACATTATTCATCTCCAAAATTAAATGAGAAAGTTTAGGCATCACAAATTGACAAAAAATAAAGGAAATCAATAAAACATGAAAATAAAAATGAAAGAGAAAAGAAGATATGGAGAGCCCTAGAGATTTTTAAATCCTAATAACATGACATCCTGTTAAGACCAAACATTGCTTCTTCACAAAACCTCTTACCTCCAGAGACCCTGTCTAAGGACACCCTCCTTTCAATCCAACCTCTGGAATAACTACTACTTAAGAAAAAAGAGCCTTACCCCAAGGCTTACTTCCTTGATGAAGATTCCATCATTCCCCTGAGACACTGCCCATCCCAGGAGGCTTCAACCTTCTCATGCCAGTCACAATACCTCTTCCCTAATGGTCGTCTTCCTCAGGATACAATTGACCAGATTACCTTCCAAATGTCAAAGGATTCTAGCTAACAACAGTCAAGCTCAAGACTGTAAACTTCCTAGACATCAACTCATGGTTGTATATACCCATTTCCCAGTTTTATTTGTTAGTCTAGGTTTTAAGCATCCAACTTTCAACATGATTCACCCAAAACTAGTATTGGTTAGGCTCTACGTGAATATTACCGCCAGGTTCCTAGCTTTATTACTATAAGGTTTATACTCCTGCCTTGTATTTATGTGGTGTTTTAATTTTTTTCTAAGTAATTATATGTGGGTTTTCTCATCTCATTAGGAAACATTTCTCTTCCACAAAGATGCAATTGCTCCCTTACTTTTATAAAACCCCAGAACTGACGGATTAAGGTACAACAGAAACCCTCTGAACAAGTCCCTAGAGGATGAAGGCCACTGGCTACTCCGGGAATAGAGGAGGCAAAGAGGAAGTGAGAGAAGAACCAGCATCAATATGGAATGCAAAAACGGCTCAACTCTGATGGGGGCTTTGCCTCTTGACACCATTTGCCTCACTGCAAGTGGTCTCTCAAACTTACACCTGGTATTTGTTTCCTTGCATTTCTCTGATATTCTCCAGTTTTCTTGATTCCTGTGCAAAGAGAGGGAGATATACCTCTATCCAAATTGAGATCCAAACTGGGCACCACACACAAGTGGTACTTCTTCCAGTCAATGAAATAAGAGGTATCTTTGAAGACAGTAGTAATTGATTGTTCCTGGCTTGGCAATATCAGAGGCAGACCCGAAGGTCCATATAGAAATATGTATAGGTGCTAAAGAAAACTTCCAAATTTTAGTTTTTATGTGTATTCATTTGCATAAAACAAACATGTAACATTAACCTGGTTCACATTCCCAGAAATAAAGTAGTGTGCTAGGCAATTACATATTAAGCCTTTTATACATTGAAGATAAGTGTCAGGTATCAGAGATATTAGATAGATCCACTAGAATCCTCAGAAATTTATTCTGGGTTTAATGAGTATGAGCTACAGGTATAGTATTAGGACAATTAGTTATTAATTCATCCTACTCATTCAATCATAGATTTGAGTGATATGTCAGGTTAAACACCATACTAAGTTCTGGGGATACAAAGATGAATATCCAGATTTAATACCTATCTTCAAGTTATCATATTTATAGTATAAGAGAAACATGTAAAACCAGTAAACTGTAATACAATGTGATATACACAAAGGAATATTTTCCAACAAGTTTTTGAGTATATTCAGATTGATAAGGAAACTCCTCACCTTCTCTAATCCTATTCTCTAACTAAGACAAAGATGGACAGGACCCTGAAATGGTTTCCTTCCCACTCTCATCCTCTCTCCTACCCAGGGTTTCTCTATCTTAGCACTATTGACGCTTTAAGCCAAATAATTCTTTGTTGTGTGCGGCGGGAGAAGGGCTGTATTGTGCATTGTAGAATGTTTAGCCGCACCCCTGGCCTTTACCCCTCCCTCCATTCATGACAATAAAAAATGTCTCCAGAGTCCAGCTGGCGTGGCTCAGTGATTGAGCATCAACCTAAGAAACAGGAGGTCACAGTTTGATTCCCAGTCAGGGCATATGCCCAGATTGCAGGCTCAATCCCAAGTGTGGGGCATGTAGGAGGCAGCCAATCAATGATTCTCTCTCCCTCTTCCTTCCTCTGAAATCAATAAAAATACATATATTTTTAAAAAATGTCTCCAGACATTGCCAAATGTCATCTGAAGGCAAAATTATCCAGTTAAGAAACACTGCCTACCATTTTTTGTACCCTGAACCAAGGCTAATGAGGAAATAATGTATTTTTCCTTCATTTTTGTTTTCATCTTTTTAATAGGAACACAAGGGAAGCTTTGAGATGCTACCAACTCAGAATAAGAGTCGAGTATCTGGAGAAACCAAGATGGCGGAATAGGTAAACAACGGAGATTGCTGCCTCGCACAACCACTTCAAAAATACAACTAAAAGACATAACGGACATCATCCAGAACCATAGGAAGGCTGGCTGAGTGGAATTTCTACAACTAGAAGGAAAGAGAAAAGCATACCGAGACTCAGAGGAGGTGCGGTGCTGAAGGAAAATACAAAGGTGCGGAGGTGCATGTGGAGAGGGCTGGCAGCTGAGGACACGATTGTCTTTTTCAATTGGGAGGGAGTCTCAGGCTCTGAGCTCCAGTTCCGAGCGAGTCTCTGGGGACCCAGACTCATACTGGAGAAACGGGACTGTCTGGCATCGGTCGGTCGGAACTCGAGGGCAGCTTTCTCTCGGAGGCACTCTCGGCGATTGCCAGGACCTCTGAAGGCAGGACTGAGAGCAGCCATACTGCTCGCTCCGCCCACTCTGTTGATCCCCTGGGACCTGCCCCGCCCAAGCTGTGCACAGAGGCTTTTGCATATGAAAGGCCCGGCCCTTTGTAATCTGAAAATAACAAACTGCAGCTGCCCCAAGGCCCCAGGGCAACTTGCATTGCTTTACAGCTGGCCTCTGCTGGGTAGCCTCAGGCAGAGGCTAGATTAGCACCTCCTTAGATCCAAAAGCCAGTGTACCCAGTGGTCAGAGTGGGACTATCCAATTACAACTCCTCAGATCTATAAGGGACATACTCAGGGGGCAGACTCAGTGAGCACCAAAGCCCCACTGAAGCAAGTCTTGCCCCATAAGGGTGTCTTCAGCACAGAAGTTCTCCCACCATAGACACAGCTGATTCTCACAGCCAGTTGGCCTGGAGGTCAAATCCTCCCAGTGTTAACTACAACAATCAAGGCTTAACTACAACAAGACTGTGCACAAAGCCCACAAGGGGGTGCACCAAGAGTGTCTACCTCAGGTAATTGGGACACTTAGCACAGAAAGCCACGCTATTGACACAGCGAAGCATAAAAAATGCTGAGACAAAGAAACAGATCACAAATGACAGAAATGGAGGAAAGCAAACTACTGGATATAGAGTTCAAAACCACACTTTTTAGGTTTTTCAAGAATTCTCTAGAAACCGCCAATAAATGTAGTGAGATCCTCAAGAAATCTAGTGAGACCCTCGATGTTGTGATAAAGGACCAACTAGAAATTAAGCATACACTGACTGAAATAAGGAATATTATACAGACTCCCAACAGCAGACCAGAGGATCTCAAGAATCAAGCCAAAGATTTGAAATACAAAGAAGCAAAAAACACCCAACCAGAAAAACAAAAAGAAAAAAGAATCCAAAAATATGAAGATAGTGTAAGGAGCCTCTGGGACAGCTTCAAGCGTACCAACATCCGAATTATAGGGGTGCTAGAAGAAGAGAGAGAGCAAGATATTGAAAACCTATTTGAAGAAATAATGACAGAAAACTTCCCCTACCTGGTGAAAGAAATAGACTTCCAAGTCCAGGAAGCGCATAGAACACCAAACAAAAGGAATCCAAAGAGGACCACACCAAGACACATCATAATTAAAGTGCCAAGAGCAAAAGACAAAGAGAGAATCTTAAAAGCAGCAAGAGAAAAACAGTCAGTTACCAACAAGGGAGTACCCATACGACTGTCAGCTGATTTCTCAACAGAAACTTTGCAGGCCAGAAGGGAGTGGCAAGAAATATTCAAAGTGATGAATGCCAAGAACCTACAACCAAGATTACTTTATCCAGCAAAGCTATCATTCAGAAGTGAAGGTCAGATAAAGAGCTTCACAGATAAGAAAAAACTAAAGGAGTTCATCACCACCAAACCAGTATTATATGAAATGCTGAAAGGTATCCTTTAAGAAGAGGAAGAAGAAGAAAAAGGTAAAGATACAAATTATGAATAACAAATATTCTTGGGGGGGAAAGGGGTGTGGGGGGTGTGGGAAGAGATTGGACAATAATCGTGCACCTATGGATGAGGACAGTGGGTGGGGAGTGAGGGCGGAGGGTGGGGTGGGAACTGGGTGGAGGGGAGTTATGGGGGGAAAAAAGAGGAACCAATGTAATAATCTGAACAATAAAGATTTAATTAAAAAAAAAAGAGTCAAGTATCTGGCTGGCCAGCTCAGTGGTTAAGTGTTGACGTATGAACCAGGAGGTCAAGGTACAATTCCTGGTCAGGGCACATGCCCGGTTGCGGGTTCAATACCTGAGGCATGTAGGAGGCAGCTAATCAATGATTATCTCTCATCATTGGTGTTTCTAACTCTTCCTCTCCCTTCCTCTCTGAAATCATTAAAAATATGTTTAAACATTTTTAAAAAAGAGTGGAGTATCTGAAGAGTCAAAATATGTGACTGTCTTTTCATTGGGTTAACCATTTACATTTAATAAGAATACTGCTATGGTTAGGTTTAAATCTACATTTTGTTATCTGTTTTCCATTTGTTCCTAGTATTCTTTTCCCTCTTTTCTATTCTTTGGATTCTATTTTGGATTGGACATATTTCATAGTTCCATTTATTCCCTTTTTTTTTGCTTATTAGTTCTAACTGTTGTATCAACTTAGAGATTGTTTTAGGCTTTATAATATACAACTTTAACTTATGTCTATCTTCAAGTGATAACAATTGACACACATACAGTGTGAGAATCTTTCAACAATATCCTTTCATTTCTCTGCCCCTAATCTCCATATTCCAACAATAAATTGATCACGTCATTATGTTGATTCCTTCCAGTAATAAGCCTCTCAGTCTCTCCTTTCCATACTCATCACATTTTTAATTCAGGCATTCGATCCCTCCTGTCCAGTTTACTTACTTACTTACTTACTTACTTACTTACTTACTTAGTGATTACAGACTTCTCTCTCCCATCTATCCTGTATAATGCTGTTAGAAACTCCTAAACATTCAATGGTTTCCCACTATACAGAGAACAAAGTTCACAATCTGTAGTGTAGCATTCAATATCCACCATATTCAACCCCAAATGACTTTTCCAGCCTCATCTCTTCCCCTTGCACCATTCATTCCATGCTTCAGGCATATGGGATAATATGAAAAGAGTGTGGCACATGTGGCACATTTTATAGTTTTCAGTTTCTTGGAAAAACTTTCAAGCTTGGCTTTCATACTGGATTTTTGTTTTTACACAAATCATACTGGCTTTTACACTCAAAGTTTATATGCTAAAGGATTTTCTAAAATTTGGGCATAACAATTCATTTTCAAAGACAATTATATGAATTCTGTCATCAAAAGGATATGGAAACTGAAGAAATCCTATTCATCAGCTGGTTGGAAGAGATCTTTGGGCAGGGACACACAGCAGCAGCTGGAGTCAGTATCAGCTCTCCCAACAAGTCCACGCCAGCCACGTCATTGGGGATGAAAAGCATTACTGGATGTCCTAGTACAGGATGGATTCTGCTGCAGAGTGATTGAGTTGTACCAAATTTTGGTCTACTGTCAAAAAACAAGGAAGACAAATTTAGCTTTTTTCCTCAAGAAATTATTTTTAAAGGTATTCAAAATTCCTTTTATAATCTCTAGCATATGCATAACCATATAACCCGCCATATCAATAACTTGCGTCCCACTCAAGGAAGCACAAGCAATAGACAGAGCAGACAAATCGGCATTTCAGGAATGGTATCATGGCTCCTGCTTTCGCTGCCACTAGTGGCAGTTTTATATTCTCAAAAAATGAATTTCATCCACTAATTACTCTATGGTTCTAAGCAGAAGTTTCCAAGATCATTCAGAGATCAGCATGGCAGAAGTGGGAGTGAGGGGGTTCCTTAATCACAAATAACCTAAAACTGGCATCCCTATTCTCAGATGACTGCTCCCACACATGCTTCCCCTGACGAGGTCTGAAGTTACTGTTAGATAGCAATAGTAAGAAAAAATTAGGACACCTTTCTCTCCTAGAAAGAATCTAGTGAAATTTAATATTTGGTTACTTTCCAACAGTTCTTTTCTAAACACAAAAGAGTACTGAACCTTTTTCTCTCTCTAAACTAATCAAGTTGCCCAGAGAAATGTGTCTACAAGCATCGTCTCTTTCAATAAAGCTACGATAACAAGATGTCTACCTGTAATGAATGTATGATACTTTAAGATTACTAAAGAAAGATATGGAGCCGAAACCGGTTTGGCTCAGTGGATAGAGCGTTGGCCTGCGGACTGAAAGGTCCCAGGTTCGATTCCAGTCAAGGGCATGTACCTGGGTTGTGGGCACATCCCCAGTGGGAGATGTGCAGGAGGCAGCTGATCGATGTTTCTCTCTCATCTATGTTTCTAACTCTCTATTTCTCTCCCTTTCTCTCTGTAAAAAATCAATAAAATATATTTTAAAAAAAAGATATGGAGTGAGGGTGTTGTTTTCTGCACATATTAAAGAATAAAAAAATATTCTAGTGGAGGTGTTCTGTCTATTCCATATTATATACCACCTCCTCCATGATTTGCAGTCTGAAGAACGTGGAGATAGGGAGAGAGATTTCCAAACCTAGGCAAAATGCTGATGCACAAACAATAATACACAAAGAATTTCTTTGTAGTCATTGTATCTATCTAGCCAAGAGTTCAAGAACCTTTTAAGTTCAGCCCTCTCTTCTCATGTGTAAATGGGGTTGGAATTAGCAGGGTATGTTTTGTTTCATTTACAGGAGAAAATAAGGCATGGAGAGGAGAAAGAACATGTCCTCAGGTCAATCAGAATATATTCAAGGAGCCAGGAATAACAGTTTTCAATATAATTAGCTTAAAAGTTTTACTTTATTTTTCTTATAGAGACTCTGACATCTGGCACTAAGAAATGACAAGTGAGACCATTTTTAATTTCTGCCACATTTATATTCATAATAGGAGAGTAAAACAGGGAGAGGAACAATGCTTTCCCCCTTCACCTCATATAATGCTGATAGTTTACGACAAGAGCAATTCCATTCGACAGGTTCAAAGTAGGTTCATTCTCTGCCCTGCAAAGCAATAAAAAGCTAAGCCATATCTCAAAAATTCTAATACCAATTTCTGCCTGGTACAAATTTTGGTAATATGACTACTACCACCCCGAGAGATTACTGGAATTCAGTAACCAATTAACCAAGGGAAAATGGCAATTTTTAAATTCATTCACTCTAGTAAAAGGGAAAGACATAAAAGGTTTAGATGAATGCATTTACTTATTTTAAAAACTAATATAGAATAATAAAATATGGGGGTCTCAGAATATTAGTTTCAAAGTGAACTTGGCTCAATAAATCAAACTGTGAACCTATTGGAAATAGGACAATAATGACTGAGAAAAGCTCTAGAGCTATGGCATAAACTTAAGCCATGGATTTAAGGACTTACTCAAAGATTTCCGTGGAGAGGATACCATTCACCTTTACACTGAAATTAAATCTAATCTGCAAAATAAATGGTGTGTGAGATTTAACATGAACCAGGATAGAGATTTAAAACTTCCATACCTAAAGGAGATATTTTTTATATCACCTTTTTTTCACTTACACCATCCCTAAACATAATTAACACTTGTCTGTGTTCAAAATCTGTCTCTTAAATATATTGCATCTTAACACTACAATGCCAAGCAGTCACAAATTACCAGGAAATCCTACCGTTTTGTCTTCTGTTCCCCTAATGTATCTTTTCTTCCCTTTCTTAAAGGAACTATCAATTTTCTCCATATTCTTTCCATTGTTATCATACAAGAAACATTCCACACTTATTTTCTTTGCTTTTTCTTCCCCTGCCCCATCTGACTTTTTTGTCTGCCCTCCAACTTATTTCACTGTCTATTTCCTACCTTCAACCTACATTTTTCTTTCTATATAACATAATGGGTAATAAGGGACTCCAGAGCCAGACTGTGCTCAAATCCTGGCTCTGCAAGTTATTTAACCTCTGTACCATAGTTTCTTCAGCTATAAAATGGGGATGATGATAAAACCTAATTCATGAGGAATGTTGCAAGGGTTGAATGAGTACGTGCATGGAGAACACTTAGAATAGTGACTGGCAAGAAATAGCACTGAATCCTGCTGACAACAAAAAAAGTAAGAAGCCAACAAGAGGGAAAAAGGGGGAAGTAATATAGCATACTTAATTGTGTGCATCTTTATAAACACATCTAACTGCAGATAATAAAAATTTTGCTCTCCCAAGTTCAAAATACTTTATCAAAATTTCCTTATTTGCTCTTACTATCCTATATAATAAAAGAGAAACATGCAAATTAGCCATCCCTCTGCTACACTCAAGCCACGCCCACCAGCCACACCCACCAGCCATACTGAGTGACTATGCAAATTAACCCGACAAAGATGGCGGTTAATTTGCATATGCAGGTGTCAGGTGCCCCAGGAGGTGAGGGCAGCCGAGGACGCAGGCTCCAGGGACCATTGCCGGCATGGGAGGCGAGGCCACTCGCGCCTAGCCAAGCCCACAGGCTCCTGGGACCTTGCTGGCGGAGAGCGGGAGGTTTGGAGGACTTGGTAGAGCAGGAGGCCGCTGGACATAGAGCAGAGCGAGAGAGAGGGCGGCTTGGAGAGCACGGCCCCCTCTGTCACCCCAGCTTCCTCATCACAGCTGTGGACACTGACAGCAGGGAGGAGGAAGTCCCACCCCCACAGAATCAGCCAGAATCAGCCATTGGTCAGACAGCTCTCAGCGGCCTGACAGCCAGGACTCTCATTCACCTGCATCTCAGACCTGACAGTAGAGAGTTGGGGCTATGTCTAAAGAACAACTGTTGATACAACAACATAGCTCTGCAGCCGAAAGATGCTGGCGTTATCCGTTATTGACAGAAAGTGTTTGCAGAGCAGTGTGTGTCTGATCTTGAAAGAAGGCAGTGCCTGTGACAGGATGTATCTGAACACCAGCTACTGGAAAAACACCGCTCTGATGCCGAAAAACACTGGCATTATTGACAGAAAATGTCTAAAGACCAACATGCCTTTGAAGTTGAAAGAAGGCGGTGGCGATGACAGAATATGTGTAGAGAATAGTCATCAACAAGTACTACCAATACCGATGGGAACTGCCTTCTCAGCGAAAATGGAGTACATGAGGATGCAATCCTCGAACATAGTTGTGGTGGAATGACTGTTCTATGTGAATTTTGCCTATCACTAAATTTCTCTGATGAAAAACCATCTGATGGGAAATTTACTTGATGTTGTAGCAAAGGGAAAGTCTATCCAAATGATATACATTTTCCAGATTACCCGGCATATTTAAAAAGATTAATAACAAACAGATTCTGACAGTAACAATTTCATGGAAAATATTCGTTCCATAAATAGTTCTTTTGTTTTTGCTTCCATGGGTGCAAATATTGCACCGCCATCAGGATATGGGCCATACTGTTTTAGAATACACGGACAAGTTTATCACCATACTGGAACTTTACACCCTTCAGATGGAGTTTCTCGGAAGTTTGCTCAACTCTGTATTTTGGATACAGCCGAAGCTACAAGTAAAAGATTAGCAATGCCAGAAAACCAGGGCTGCTCAGAAAGACTCATGATCAACATCAACAACCTCGTGCATTAAATAAGTGAATTAACAAAATCTACAAGATGCTACATGAGGTAGAAAAGGAAGCCCAATCTGAAGCAGCAGCAAAAGGTATTGCTCCCACAGAAGTAACAATGGCGATTAAATACAAGCATAACAGTGACCCAGGTAGATATAATTCTCCCAGTGTAACCAAGGTTGCTGTCATATTCAGGAACGAAGGTGAAGAACCTCCTTTTGAAAGGGACTTGCTCATTCATTGTAAACTAGATCCCAATAATCCAATTGCCACTAAAATGAAACAAATCAATATCCTGTTTCCTACATTAGATGCAATGACATATCCTATTCTTTTTCCACATGATGAACAAGGCTGGGGGACAGATATTGCATTAAGACTCAGAGACAATAATACTAGACAAAATGTAAGGACAGGAGTCACACAAATGCAGTATTATAGATTATTATAGATTTCATCTCTCTGTGCAGGACACATTCAATCCTATTTTAAATGCAGGAAAATTAACTCAACAGTTTATCGTGGATTCGTATTCAAAAATGGAGGCCAATCGGATAAATTTCATCAAAGCAAACCAATCTAAGTTTCGAGTTGAAAAATATAGTGGTTTGATGGATTATCTCAAATCTAGATCTGAAAATGACAATGTGCTGATTGGTAAAATGATAATACTTCCATCTTCTGAGGGTAGTCCCAGAAATATGCAGCAGCGATATCAGGATGCTATGGCAATTATAACGAAGTATGGCAAGCCCGATTTATTCATAACAATGACATGCAACCCCAAATGGGCAGATATTGCTAACAATTTACAATGCTGGCAAAAAGTTGAAAATAGACTGGACTTGGTAGCCAGAGTTTTTAATATTAAGCTGAATGCTCTTTTAAATGATATCTGTAAATTCCATTTATTTGGCAAAGTAATAAGCTAAAATTCATGTCATTGAATTTCAGAAACGCGGACTGCCTCAAGCTCACATATTATTGATATTAGATAGTGAGTCCAAATTACATTCCTCTAATTAATTCCCTTTTAATGTGCATGAATTTCGTGCACCAGGCTACTAGTCTACTTATATAAAAACCATGGATGGTGTTCATCACATCCAGAACTGCAGCGACCAAGCGGAAGGAAGTCAGTCCTGCAGGTGTTGTCTTGGCAACGGCTGCGCCCTCCCCCGAGCTGTTTCCTGGAGCTGTTTCCTGTAAGGGCGGGGTTTGAGGCAGGAACCTGCCCTGGGAGCGTGGAGGCATTATCTTTCTAAAGTGTGCCATGCCAGCCAAGGGTGAACCTGAGTCGGGGTGGCTGAAAGGCTTAGAAAAGACAGACAAGAGAATGAAAGCTGGGTCTCGGTGGGACGCTGCTTCTCTGAGAGACAGCAACCACGCCCACAGCCATGCCTTTATTTTATAGCAGATGCTACAAGGCAAAGTAAAGGCGTGACCAAGATGTTTACAACATTCTCCTGGGTTTCAATCCTACTCAACTACATGCACCTGAACTCTATCAAGCCTACATAACTCAGGCACGTGGGGCCATGTGTTCGGACCACAGGTTCAAGCTTACAACTACAGCTGTTGGCTATAATTGTGCTGGGAGGGCCCTGCCCTCCAAGCTGGGACTTACACGTGGCAATGAGAGGACTGTGCCCTCTCATCAGTCCAAGGCTTGAACCTGTCCAAAACACTGTAGCGGCTCCCCACAATAAAGTTTTAATTCTGTTTCTTTGTTACTAATGTTGTGGCCCCACCCCATAACAAAGAAACAATTTCCGGAGGATGAGGCCCAGGAATCAGGATTTTAAAAAGATTCCCAGGTGATTCTAACGTGCAGTCAAGGTTAAGAACCACTGCTATAGATAATACTAAAAATATATCTAAACGTGCAATTCTTTGTCCAAAATATGAGCATGTTCAAAAATTAAATGAAGAAAATTTGGATATACTCGATGGAGATTTTCACACATATTTGAGTGATGATTCCATTGATTCCACAGATGATGCTGAAAAGGAAAATTTTCCCATCGAATTTCTTAATATAGTATTACTCCTTCAGGAATGCCATGTCATAAATTAAAATTAAAAGTGGGTGCAATCATCATGCTATTGAGAAATCTCAATAGCAAATGGGGTCTTTGTAATGGTACCAGATTTATTACCAAAAGATTACAACCTAACATTATTGAAGCTGAAGTATTAACAGGATCTGTAGAGGGAGAGGCTATTCTAATTCCAATAATTAATTTGTCCCCATCTGACACTGGCCTCCCATTTAAATTGATTCGACGACGGTTTTCCATGATGCCAGCATTTGTGATGACTATTAATAAATCAAAAGGACAAACTCTAGACAAAGTAGGCATATTCCTACCTAAACCCGTTTTTGCACATGGTCAGTTATATGTTGCTTTTTCTCAAGTTTGAAGAGCGTGTGATGTTACAGTTAAAGTTCTAAGTACTTCATCACAAGGGAAATTAGTCAAGCACTCTGAAAGTGTTTTCACTCTTAATGTGGTGTACAGGGAGATATTAGAATAAGTTTAATCACTTTATCAGTCATTGTTTGCATCACTGTTGTTTTCATATCATGTTTTTGTTGTTTTCATATCATGTTTTTGTTGTTTTTATATCATGCCTCTGTTGTTGTTATATCCTTTTGTTACTGTTTATTTATTAATAAATTTATATATTATTTTCATTTCATTTTACTAATTTCCTTTCATCTCTCACACTTCTATTATAGAGAAAGGGCAAATAGCCAATATTAAAATATCTCTGCTAATTAATTCCCTTTTAAAAAATATATTTTATTGATTTTTTACAGAGAGGAAGGGAGAGGGATAGAGAGTTAGAAACATCGATGAGAGAGAAACATCGATCAGCTGCCTCCTGCACACTCCCCACTGGGGATGTGCCCTCAACCAAGGTACATGCCCTTGACTGGAATCGAACCTGGGACCCTTTAGTCCGCAGGCTGATGCTCTATCCACTGAGCCAAACCGGTTAGGGCAATTAATTCCCTTTTAATGTGCACGAATTTTGTGAACCGGGCTACTAGTCACTTTAGAAAAGCCAGGTTTAACAAAAAAAGAATGAAACACAGAGAAGTGGAAAGAAGTACCCAAATTGATACAATAAAACAGTAAAGAAGCCCCTGGCCAGTTTTGATGGATGATTAGAGCCTCAGCCTAAGGACCAAAGAGTCTCGGATTCGATTCCCAGTCAAGGGCACACAACTGGGTTGTGTGTTCACTCCCCACCTTCAGTAGGAGCGCGTGTGGGAGGCAACCAGTCGATGCATCTCTCACATCTATGTTTCTCTCTCTCTTCTCTTTTCTCTCTCTCTCTCTCTCTCTCTCTCTCTCTCTCTCTCTCTCTCTTTCCCTCCCTCCCTCCACTCTCTCAGAAAAAGCA
Organism: Myotis lucifugus; assembly: GCF_000147115.1. NCBI lineage: Eukaryota > Metazoa > Chordata > Mammalia > Chiroptera > Vespertilionidae > Myotis > Myotis lucifugus. Next base: position 925,437 of record NW_005871421.1, on the reverse strand, counting down.
ATGGAAAAATATCCTCTGGTGAGGATTAACAACAACAAAAAAGTAAAGAAATAAGAATAAGAATCCAAAAGAGAATCTCTCTGTATCCAAGGGCTCCCAACTATGTCACATCACCAACATCAAGATTGCCTTAGGGACACAGAAACCAAATCAATTCAATATTAAAAGTTGTAATCATGTCATTAAAAGAAAGAGAATCAACTAGGTCCTTCCATGTTTTACAGAGTAGAGGTCTCTTGAAAACATGACTTAGCCCTATCCGATTTGGCTCAGTGGATAGAGTGTCGGCGCGCAGTCTGAAGGATTTCGGGTTCAATTCCAGTCAAAGGGCACGTACCTCAGTTGCAGGCTCAGTCCCCAGCCCTAGTTGGGGCTCGTGTGTGAGGCAACAAATCGATGTGTCTCTCTCACATCGATGTTTCTCTCTCTCTCTCTCTCTCTCTCTGTCTCTCCCTTCCCTTCCACTTTCTCTAAAAAAAAATCAATGGAAAAATATCTTCGGGTAAGGATTAACAAACAAACAAAACAACAAAGAACAAAATAAAATAAAATACTAAAAAAACATGACTTAAATAAGAGAATCTTTATTGTGCAAAATAACAGCTTACCTTAGGGTGCACCATGACAATTTTGCGTAAAAAATTCTTTATAACCAGACTATCTGTCATCAAAGTTCTTGGCTTTTCATCAACCTGTAACAACACAACAAAACATCCACCACTTATACACAAACTCAAAAGCACAAACGAATCAAATTATGGTATTTCTTCCTATAAAAATAACACCTCAGAAAGCTTTTCAGACATTCAAGGGGAAACATCTTTGGGTCTTAGAATTAGACACAAAAGGGAATCTAATAGCCATCACTTCTTAGGTTAAAGTACTTATTTTATTGACCTTCAGGAGACACATGAACAATGATTATAGTAAAACCCACAATATCAAAATTACCTGCAGGAACAAATTTAAAAGTAATTTAAAGTAATTCAGAATGAACCTGAGAAAAATAACATTTGTATTAAGAATATGAGTGAAGCCTGGCTGGCGTGGCTCAGTGGTTGAGCTTCTACCCATGAACCAAGAGGTCACTGGATCGATTCTTGGTCAGGCACATGCCTGGGTTGCAGGCTTGATCCCCAGTAAAGGGCATGCAGGAGGCAGCTGATAGATATTTCTAGCTCTCTATCACTCTCCCTTCCTCTCTCTCTAAAATCAATTTTAAAAAACATATATAAAAAATTACTTAAGTGACCATGGATAAAAAATCACTTAACTGCTCTGGACCTTATTTCCTAATCTGCAAAAGAGGGGTAATACCCTTTTACCTCACAGAACTGTTTTAAGGATCAAATAATCTGAAAAATATATATATATAGAACCCTAATATGCAAAATATAAAACCCTAATATGCAAATAGACCGAATGGCGGAATAACTAACAACTGGTCGCTATGATGTGCACTGACCACCAGGGGGCGCACACGGAACATGGCAGACGTCGGCAGCAGGCAACAGAGTGTGGAACATGGCGGGTGTCGGCCATAGTGGGATGGTGGAGCAGGTGAGCAGGGGTGCCAGACCAAGGCAGGGTGCCGGTTGCTGTCATCAGGGTGAGCCTCTGGTGATTACTGAAAATTCTTTGCTCCTGTGTGCCACGATCCCACCTGATGCACCTGCTGCTGGCACCAGCCCCGATCGCTCAGCTCCATCAGTGGGTGCAAGCTGTGGCTGCCGGCCCCAATCGCCCCTGAGGGCTTCTCCACCTTCCCCTGCTCCTGAAGGGTAATCGGGGCAGCAGCTGCCGTTCGCACCCACTGCTGGTGCCCAGCCCCAATAGCTCCATGATGTCAGCGGGTGTGAGCGGGCCAGCGCTGTCAGCACATAGGAGTGGTGGGAACGGGGCTGCCGGTAGAGAGGGGACCAGGGGCCACGGTGGGAGGGGCCAGGCAGGGGCACGGAGGATGGGCTGAGACCCACCCTTGTGCCCACCACACCCTTGGGGCCCACAGTTCCTTTTAAGGTGCATGATTTCGTGCACTGGGTCCCTAGTATGTTATACATGGTAATAATAATAATAGATACCACTTGTTGAATGCCTACTAAATGGCAAGCATTGTGCAGGTGCTATATACACATTATCTCCCAGCAATCCTGGAGGTAGGTATTACTATTCCTTCTTTGTAGATTTAAAACAAAAACAAATTGAGGCTCAGAGAAGTTAAGCAACTTGCCTAAGGTCACTAAACTGTTCAGTGTTAGAGCCAGAATTTGATCCTTAATCTATCTAAAACAAATTTGCCCATGCTCTTTCCAATATACCCTGACACATCCTTATAAATATAATAAGATTACTATCCAATGAAGGCTTTCTCTATTCCAGAAATAATGCTAAAGTATCTTATTTATATTACCTATAACCAATATTTTCAGGATGAAAAAAGTGAGTTTCAAAGAAGTTAAAACTTTTTCAAGCATACCAAATCTGGCTCCAAAGCTTTAGTATTAACCACTTCCCTATACTAACTCAGTATTTTTAATATTGTGTCCCTAAAACCAAAATTGGAAAGTGTCTCCTGGAAAAGGGAGAAGTCCAGAAGAATAATAAGAAGAAATAGAGTCAGAATTAGTAAGTTTTTATTGGTGGCTCAGAGAATACAGAGCCATGTACTGGGTACATAGTAAAGAAAAAAAAGGTCCAATCTCAAAATCTCATAATAAAGAGAAACATGTAAATATTTAATAAAGGATAAATTATAACACCTTTTATAAATACACTGAAAAAGAGCTCAAGAACTGTGTGATGGGTTGGGGATAATTAGAAAAAATATTAGAAAAAAGGGGTTAGAATTATTAGAAAAATTTGGAAACCAACCTACAATTATTCATACACATAAATAGTGGTAATTAAATGGTAACTGCAGCACACATCATAGTCACATCCTTCATTTAAAATTTTTTATTATAAAATGTTCAAACAGTAGGAAAGCAGTGATCTCTTAAAAGCATTTTCTGTACTTAACACTTCCAAAACAACTTCTTGGAACAGTTTCAAACTTCTGTAACCTTGGTGATTATAGGGCGTGTCATAGAAAGCACTAATTATATCTAGCAAATACATGAAAGTTCCTTGAGCAGCTACCAGAGAGGAGCTACAATTAATAATGATGAGAGCTACCATTTAATGAACACCTGCTAGATGACAAGCAGTTTATATGCAAGCAGAAAACACACCCACTTTATTGATGAGGATAATGAAACTAAATAAGCTAATTAATCTGTCCAAGGTAACATATAGTTCGCTAAGTGGCAGAATTGGTATTCAAACCTAGATCTGATTATCTCCAAACCCCACATTCCACTATGCAATGCTGCCTCTCCAAAGAATGTTCATTTTCTATGCATATAGCTATCTGAATCAGATATTACATAATCTGCCATTCTTTTTTATGGATCCTGGCAGGCAATGCTTATGCATGACTACTGAATATATGTATTTATTCACTCATAAAACACTTAATGTTGCTTATTATGCACCTAGGCCTACAGAGATAAAACAATCTCAATTTGAAGAGTTCACAGTAAGTAGAAAAGACATACAAATAAATAACTTTTATGACACCATAAAAAGTTTTATGATTTAAATATATAAAAAGATGCTAAAGAAATACAAGAAGGACTGGCACCTAATCCAGATGAGAAGATAAAGAGACCTAAGGTCAGGTCAACAGAGGATAGTTAACATAAAGCAAATAGCTTCTTTTAAGATCTCATAAATTTTTGAGAGAAAGAGATACAGAGATGGCCAGGCAGACAGGCACACTTTGACTGACTGCAAATTCTTTTATGGCCTTTTATAATTGTGTGTTAGAAACCCAGTACCCCAGCCTGACATACCTACAGAAGCAGGGAATTTACTTAAGTGCTCTTAGGAAAAAACAGATGCTGCCAGCCCTTGGCAGCAGAAACCACCATTGAATTATATGTTTCAGCCTTTACCTTTAAATACAAGTCTAATTATATGATAGAATATGGGAGCTGTTTTATATTTTGAAACCTGAACTTATGCAGTCATGGGACCTATATGACTTTCTAGAAGAAAGTCAATCAGTGTCTCTTGTCTTTAAATAGATAGACAATAGGTAGGTAAATACATAGATGTATGTGTCTATATATATATATATATATATATATATATATATATATATATATATATAAAATCTACCCATTTTTTTCATTTAGTATTATAGCAAAATATAAATATCCTATCTAATAATAGACAAACAGGATAAATGACCGTACCTTCGCTATGCCTCCCATTGGCTAATCAGCATGATATGCAAATTAACCACCAGCAAAGATGGCAGTTAATTTGCATACATAGGCTCCAAGCGGCGGAGCGAAGACTGAAGGTGAGCCGGAGCCGCAAAGACGGAAGATGGAAGGCAGCTCCGGCCGGGGCCGCAAAGATGGAGGATGGAAGGCGGCTCCAGCCAGGGCCGTGAAGACGGAGGACGGAAGGTGGCTCCGACCGGAGCGAAGGCCTGGGTCTCGGGTGCTGGAGGAAAACTGGTGCCAGCAGCCAGAAGGGAAGGCCTATTGCACGAATCTCTTTGTGCAACAGGCCTCTAGTATATAAATAAATATAAAAATGGGTAAAGATGTCAAGAAAATCCTATAAAATCAAATTTTGTTTGTTACCCAGCCTAATAGACCTCAAGATGCAGGACTGACTCAGCATAACCAAAAACCCCACCTCTCTTCTAAATGAAGCTTTTCTCAGGCTTTCCTGAGATTAGTGATTCTCACATGCCCAAAGCAGATTCTTTATTACTAGAGGCCCGGTGCACAAAATTCATGCACTCGGGGAGGGGCGGGTCCCTCAGCCCGGATTGCAAGAAGGTGCAGGCCAGGCCGAGGGACCCCACTGGTGCACGATTGGGGCCAAGGAGGGACGTGGGAGGTTGGCCAGTCAGGGAGGGACCACGAGAGGGCTCCAGGGCATGTCCAGCCCATCTCACTCAATCCCAATTGCCCGGACACCAGCAGCAAGCTAGCGTCTGCCCCCTGATGGTCAGTGCATGTCACAGCGAGCAATTGAGCAGCTTTAGCATATCATTAGCATATTACACTTTGACTGGTTGAATGGACAACTGGATGACCAGGCACTTAGCATATTAGGCTTTTATTATATAGGATAGCTTTTTCATGGATGTCTGCCATGAACCTTGCTACTTGACCCTTCTCCTCAATTGAGGTATATATAATGAAATCTTTCACAATCTCCTCTCTCTCTTCTTACTATCTTCAAATACCTTTATTATTATTATTTTTTAATCCACCTGAGGGTATTTTCCCATTGATTTTTAAAGAGAATGGAAGAAAGACAAGAGATAAATATTGATGTGAGAGAAACACATTCATTGGTTGCCTTCTGGAGGAACCCAGACTGGGGAGGAGCCTGCAACTGAGGTACAGGTACATGCCCTTGACCGGAATTGAACCTGGGACCCTTCAGTCCGCAGGCCGACGCTCTATCCACTGAGCCAAACCAGTTAGGGATGAAATGTTCCATTTTTATGGGAAAAGCTGTATACCAAGTTGTTAATAGTGGCTACCTTGATTAAGTCAAATTATTTGTGCTCTAAATGCTCACTTTGATTTTCCTGTGGGAAACACTGCTTTTGTCATAAGGAGAAAAAACACACACAAGAGAAACTTTATTACTCTGATGACAACTTCTTATACTTTCAAGTCTCTAAACCCCTTACAGTCAGAATACCTGTTTTTCAGCCTCATCAAGACCTAGATCTTGACCCCTTCCCACTGGGTTAGGTACCCTTCCTCTATGCAATCATAGCATTCAGTGCTTACTTCTATCATGATGCATATTACACTGTACTGTAATTACCTGTTTATCTTTTCCTTTAGATTCCAAGTGCCTTGGGATCAAGTAACATGTTTTGGAATTATGTACCTTCAGTATCTAGCACAGTGAGACCAACTTGAACAAAAACAGGTTTCTGAATGAATAAATACTGGAACAGCATTGATCAATGAGTAAGGCTTGTTCAAATTCTGTCACTTAAGTTTTGTAGGACCTTAAGAAAGTTAAATTCTGTGAATCTCAGTTTTCTTACCTATAAAATGGGGTGATAATCCTTGTCCTATCCACTTCATAGAGTATCAGGAGGCTTAATATAAAAATGTTAGGATTGTTCAGACTGACTAAAACACGTGATCTCCTTTTCTAGAACTGCTTTCCTTGGTTCACTGGCATCAGCTATTTTATTGCTATTTGACATTAATAGTTTCAGAGCTGACTAACCATTAATTGCTCCAGATTGTTTACCCTTCAGTTCCCCTAAAGAAGATAAGGCACAGTCAGGTATATTTGATGTCCTGATACCATACTCATTCCTTTTAGAAGCATACAATTGTTCAAACATGTAGAAAGGCCTCTCAAGTGCTTTTTTGGGAGAATGTTTAAGGTACTCTAATTCTTTATGTCTCCGCCAACTCAAAGGAAGGAAAGGGGAACTTACCTGCTCATTAGGAATCACTGGAATTTTTAAAGTATTCCAAAGCCCAGGCCACACCTGTTATGAACTGAATTGTGTCCCCCAGCCCCCAAATTCATATATTGAAGCCTAGCCCTCCAAGTGACGGTGATTGTATTCAGAGATAGTACCTTAAAGATGTAATTAAGCATAAATGAGGTCATAAGGGCGAGGCGCTAATTTGATAGGACTGGTGTCCTTATAAGAAGAGGAAGAGCCCTAGCCAGTTTGGCTCAATGGATAGAGCGTTGGCCTGTGGAATGAAAGGTCCCAGTCAAGGGCATATGCTGGGGCTGCAGGCTCCATACTCAGTAGGAGGTATGCAGGAGGCAACCAGCCAATCACTGATTCTCTTTCATCATTGATGTTTCTATCTCTCTCCCTCTCCCTTCCTCTCTGAAATCAATAAAAACATATTTTAAAAAAATAAATTCAGAAGAGGAAGAGATACCAGACAGCTCTCTCCAGATATATACATGTGAAGAAACAGTGACAAGGCACTTTGATCTTGGACTTCTAGCCTCCAGAAGTATAAGGAAATAAATTTCTGTTCCCCTAAAGAACTCAACTTTAAGCCACCCAATCTCTGGTATTTTTTTATAGCAGCACAAGCAGACTAATCCAACATCTTAGACCAATTAAATCAGTACCTTTTGGAGTGGGACACAAATATTAATATTTTGGAAGCTCCTAGATTTAAAATTTGTGCAGGAAAGTTTGGGAATCAATGCCTTATTTCATTTCAAGTTTGAACTGTGATGCACCTAAGCCTTTCTTTCCTGTTACTAGATTTGTAAAAAAAACAAAAACAAAAAAAACAAACAAACAAAATAACAATGATTTATAGAACCACAAAAAAAACCTGCCTCAAAAGTCATCTGGAAAGGTGTTACCCTTGAAATGTCCTGAGAATAGCTGACTTCCTCGGAAGTCCAATTCAGTTTTGCAGAGGATCCAGGCAGTATAGATTGCATTTCTGTGTGAGAAGAAATGGTGACAAAATAGAACAAACAGTTTGGACAAGTACCAGAATTTCTGGAATTGTTTATTAAACTTAAGAGCCAAGAAGGCTTTTCCCTGATGAAAAGATTATCTGCAAATTTTAAAGTATGACTGGAAATAGCTATGCATCAACAAATTGCTTGAACATTTAGAATTACATTATGGGGTTAAGACATTTAATCTCATGTTTTCAATTTTTCACATTTGCTAAATCATTTGCATTTTCAGTTACTTTCCACAAGGTCATATCCAATGCCAGAAATCTTCAGAGTTCTATCTGATATTCTTGTATTTTTTTAAATAAATTCATTCATTATTTAATAAACACAAATCCAGCAAGTGAGCTTATTTAGAACCAAAAGTGGAAAAATTCACGAATGACCCTCTCAGCCACTTACTAATATATTGTTATTTAATAAGGTACTTCTTTTTAAAATATATATTTATTGATTTCAGAGAGGAAGGGAGAGGGAAAGAGAAATAGAAACATCAATGATGAGAGAGAATCATCGATCGGCTGCCTCCTGCACGCCCCCCACTGGGGACCGAACCCACAACCTGGGCATATGCCCTGACCAGGAATCGAACCGGCAACCTCTTGGTTCCTGGGTCGACGCTCAGCCGCTGAGCCACACCCGGCTGGGCTAATAAGGTACTTTTTAACAAAGAAAAACAAATCTTGCTACTTTAATTCATAAATTAACCACCTGGTGCATTTACATGTGTTGACTCAATTATATTTCCACAAGGTATCAGTGAGTCCTGGGTCATCAACAAAAAGTACCTCAAAGTATGCACAAACTCTTCTTCCTTTCTGTACCCTGACACTCATATTACAAAAGGAAAAAACAAATTTCCCATTTTATAAAATGCCATCCTTATTTCCTCTCTACAGTAGTATTATAAAGAACTAACTATAACTAACTCAGTTTCCACAAGTTCTACTTTGTGAGGTTGACAATAATATTATATAAGAACTCAACTTTAAGAATGTAATAATAGCCCGGCCGGCATGGCTCAGTGGTTGAGTGTTATCCTATGAACCAGGAGGCCATGGTTCCATTCCCTGTCAGGGCACATGCCCAAGTTGGAGCTTCACCCCCAGTAGGGGGTGTGCAGGAGGCAGCCCAATCAATGATCCTCTCTCATCATTGATATTTCTATCTCTCTGTCTTCCCTTCCTCTCTGAAATCAATATATATTTTTAAAAATATAACAACAAAATATATCCCAAAACAACACAACTTTCTCTTAAAGCATTCATTCTATATATCTAATAAAATTTTAATCATCTCAAAAAGTATGGATATTAACCCAGCCAGTGTGTCTTAGTGGTTGAGTGTCAACTTTGAACCAGGAGGTCATAGTCCAATTCCCTATCAGGGCACAAGCCCAGGTTGCAGGCTCGATCCTCAGGGTGGTGTGTGCAGGAGGAGCTGATCAATGATTTTCTCTCATCATTGGTGTTCCTATCTCTCTCTCCTCCCATTTTGAAATCAGTAAAAATATATTTTTTAAAAATTTTAAAGGACTTTACCAAGATCAAGTTCTAACAATCTTAATGGGTAATATTTTCTTGCCATTAGAGTGCTTTTCAAATATAATTCAGTCACAAAGCCCAGGATAATATGGTAACAAGGTTATGCTACACTGAAGTTTAATGAACTTGGCACTGAACCAGGATACCTTACGTCAATCTTTACCACTTATGGACTTTCCGACCTAAGGCGACCCCTTTTTTTCTGTGATTTGGTAACCTTTCTGTGAAATAAAAAAAATATTGTTCCATTGTTCCCGAATCCTATTTCTCTTTGAAGGAGTAATATGGCAGAATGGGGAAAACATGTAGATGTATGAAAAAAAGGCTTGTCAATAACTTTGAATTCTCCAGAAATCTTAATAACAATCCTATATAATAAAAGCCTAATATGCTAAGTGTACGACAGTCACTATGACACTCACTGACCACCAGGGGGCAGACGCTCCAACTGGTAGGTTAGCTTGCTGCTGTGGTCTGGCTGTGGTCTGGCCTATCGGGACTGGGCGAGACGAGCCGGACATGACTTGGAGCCCTCCCCAGGCCCCCGATCATGCACCATTGGGGTCCCTCAGCTTGGCCTGCACCCTCTCACAATCCGGGACCTCTTGGGGGATGTCGGAGAGTCTGTTTTGGCCCAATCCCCACAGGCCAGGCCGAGGAACCCCACCAGTGCACGAATCCATGCACCAGGCCTCTAGCTTTAAATAAAATATGTGGTTATTTGGGAGGGAAATCAATTTCAGTTGCCTTATCCCATACATACATACATACACACACACACACACACACACACACAATCAAGATAACTGACAAAAGAATTAAATAAAAGCCTCCTATTTCAAGATAAGTTGAGCATATATTGAAATCTCATCTTCCCATTCAAACATATAAAATGATAAAACAAATATTTTTAAATTTTAATAAATATACAGTCATAGTAAGAAAAACAGAAGTGAGAAATCTTTATAGACCAGACACGGAAAGATATTCCCTCATCTTCTGGAAGAAAAAAGAGAGGGATTCCACAATGGTAAGGACCAACGATGCACCATATTTGGGGCCTGGACTATGAAAAAACAATAGGGCTAATAATGCGACATATAAGTTTAAGAGCAAGAGCCACACAGGCCATACATAGGAGAGCTGATAACCAAAACAAAAACAAAGACCAGACATGTGCTGCCTGCTTACCTGAGGGTTGGTTAAAGCCAAGTAATGATAGTAGCAGCATCAATGATGCAGAATGAGGGCCATAAAGCCATGTCATATAAGTGGGGATGGGACTCAGAATTATATAATCTATTAAGATGCAAGAGCTTTGTATCTTGACCCCCACAAGCAAAGTTTAATCTTACAACATACAATTAACAGTTGAAAGCAAAAATAATAACACTGTAAGGCAGAAATTATGACATTTGAAAATGCCCAAAACAGAGCAAAGAAAAATAGTTTTGACAAAATTGTCATAATTTAAAGATGCTTTGATTGTCTATATAGAGGATCCAAGAGAATCTACAGATAAACACTCAAAATTAAAAATGAATACCATTTGTAATAGCAACAAAAATTATAATAGGAATAAATATAACAAAATTCACATAAAATCTTGAACATTTCTCAATAGTGAGGTATGATTAGATAACCTTAATAAGGAAAGGAGTAAAGAAATATTAAGGAAGCAAAAGAAGACAAATTCATTTATTTTAACTTATTTGATCTTCACTTAATCTTCTCTTTATAAAATCTTGTCATGTGTTATGCAAATCTGGCAATAAGAGACTGTTTAGAACATATCAAAAGCTTGAAGATTAAGTATGGATTTACAGGGTAACCAATGACCTGTGAGTCCACAAACTCTTCTATACTTCTAAATATGAAGCTGAAATAAATCTCAGTTTCCCCGTCTCTGAAACAGAAATGGTGATAATACTTAAGTCTAACCTACCTCATTCAAGAATGAATGATGAATGAGATCATGTCTACAAAATGAGCTCCTGACAGAAAAAGTGTAAGATATGTATTGCACTTAGAGTTGTTGACCTTGGAAGATATAAAATTATATCTTTTTAATCTTTGAATATGAGAATCTCAGATTTAAAAATTAAAAGTAAGTCAGACATCTAAGAGTTCACCGTTGGGAGTTTCTCACTCAATGTTGAGCAAGCCTGGACCTGTCAATCTAATGTACGAAAAGCACCACTCCTCATTTCCTTTCCCAACAAATTAACAAAGACTACAAACAAAACTAAACTTTTTAAAAATAGGCTCCGTGATGCCAAAAGGGTGAAGTACAGGATAAAAGCTAAAACTGAACTATCATTACCATATAACCATATGTCAACAGCAAAGCTATCTCCCCTATTTACAAGGGCTGTTAATTCTTATTAGTGTTTTGAATAATAATAAAAAAAAAGGCCATACATTTTCTGATTTGGGACAAACACTAGAATATTTTTTAAAATGAATGCCAAACTGCATTTTAGTAAAGAGTTAAATTATGCCAATAAATATGGGAATGAGGAGATATTTGTTTTATTTTTTATTTTTAAAACATATTTTTATTGATTTCAGAGAGGAAGGGAGAGGGGAGAGAAAGACAGAAACATCAATGATGAGAGAGAATCATTGATTGGTTGCCCCCTGCACGTCCCCTACTAGGGCACGTATCTGCAACCTGGGCATGTGCCCTTGACCAAAATCGAACCCCGGACCCTTCAGGCCAATGCTCTATCCACTGAGCCAAACCGGCTAGGGCTTGAGGAGATATTTAAAAAGATAAATGTGGTGACTTGGGGGGAGGGGTGTGGAGTATAGGGGAGATAAATAGTGATAGAAGGAGGCTTGACATGGAGTGGTGAACACACAATACAGTGTACAGATGATGTGTTGTGGAATTCACACTTAAAATCTGTATAATTTAATCAGTGTCACCCCAGTAAATTCAATAAAAAGGAAAAATGAGATAAAATCAATCAAAATAATATGAATAGAAGAGGCAAGAAAGAAACAACAAAATAGAGACCTATATATATGGCTTTTTTTCACATTCCCCCATCTCATCATTCTCTTCTACTCTTTCTTTTCATCTTTTCTTCACTAGAGTAAGGACATGATAGGAAGTAGCTTCTAGACTTAGGCAAAAAGGGCAAACTAAAACCATTATGTTTCACCAAATAGATATTTATGATAGAAGTGGTTCTACATAAATGGATAAACATATAAATTAATATATAAATGGATTTCTACATAGACAAGTATATAATGCAGCATAATCTATATATATAAAAGGCTAAGTGACCATCCGTCCATCTGACCATCTGGTAGACATGATGCGCACTGGCAATCTATAATAACAAAAGGGTAATATGCTAATTAGACTGAACGTCCTTATGGGTGTCATTCCGGACGTCCTTCCAGATGAAGCTGGGGCCGGAGCAAAGCCCAGGTCCCGGGTGCCAGAGGGAAGCTGGTACCAGCAGCCGGGGGAAAGAAGGCCTACTCTTGCACAAATTTTCATGCATCGGGCCTCTAGTACATATATTAATATAAAATAATGAGAATTTTTAAACACAAGAATTTATCTTAATGGGCATCATCCTTCAAAGTATAGAAGATTATTCTAATTGACAGAGGACCTCAAATCTGGTCGGAGGTATTTTATTCTAATAAGCAATCAAGAGGAACATAAAGCTCTGTTTTAATTAATATATATTTTAATATATAATAATTCTATAGTATAAAAAGCAAAATTAACAAAAAATCAATTCGATTAGATAATGGAGAAGCCAAAGAAAAGTCAAAAATTGAAGCCTGTAGAATTATGAGAATGTTAGTGCTATATCACTGCAAGAAATGCAGCTATTATACAGCAAATTAGTTTTCAAGAAAATGAACCCTTTTTTAGACATGTCACACATGATTTTTCAGAGGGACTTTCAAATGGAATAATAGTCTAATTGACAATAAAAGCCAGAAACATGTTAGTAATAGAAAGGGGAAAAAATAAGTTTCATTAGCATAGAAATGATCATTAAAGTCCCAAAAGTATCAAAGCTATCTGAAGTAAATGTAGAATAATGATGCAGAATAATGAAGGGAAGAAAGTCATAGTGGTGACTGAACTTTAGAAGAATATCTTTTAAAAATATATTTATTTATTTTTAGAGAGAGAAAAAAACATCGATTTGTTGTTCCACTTATTTATATATTCATAGGTTGATTATTTTTAAAAATATTTTATTGATTTTTTACAGAGAGAAAGGGAGAGGGATAGAGAGCTAGAAACATCGATGAGAGAGAACCATCGATCAGCTGCCTCCTGCACACTCCCTACTGGGTATGTGCCCACAACCAAGCCACATGCCCTTGACCGAAATCGAACCTGGGACCCTTGAGTCCGCAGGCCAAACCGGTTAGAGCTATGTTTTTATTTTATAATCCACACCTGGTGATATGTTTCCATTGATTTTTAGAGCGAGAGGGAGAGAGAGAAAAAAGCATAAATGTATGAAACATTGATTGGCTGCCTCCCGCACAATCCCCGACCTGTGATGGAACCTGCAACCCAGATACGTGCCCTGACTGGGAACTGAACCTGCAACTCTTTGGTGTATGGTACAACACTCCAACCAAATGAGCCTCCCAACCAGGGCCATTGATTGATTCTTGTATATGCCCTGACCAGGGATTGAACCCACAACCTTGGCATATTGGGATGCTGTGCTAACCAACTGAGCTACCTGGGCAGGGCCTAGGGAAATATCTTCTAAGTTACCAAATAAGCACCTAGAACATACGTACCTCCATAATAGTACTTATAGCATTGTATTTTATTTTCAGAGCTACCTCTCCCTATGATAGTGATGGCGAACCTTTTGAGCTCGGCGTGTCAGCATTTTGAAAAACCCTAACTTAACTCTGGTGCCGTGTCACATGTAGAAATTTTTTGATATTTGCAACCATAGTAAAACAAAGATTTATATTTTTGATATTTATTTTATATATTTAAATGCCATTTAACAAAGAAAAATCAACCAAAAAAATGAGTTCGCGTGTCACCTCTGACACGCGTGTCATAGGTTCGCCATCACTGCCCTATGACTTCTTTGTGACAAGATGTTCAATAAAGGTTTACTGGATAAAAGTATAACTAGTTAGGGACCAAAGAAGAAAGAAAACAAAAAACAGAACACATACCATTAAAGAGTAGGAAAACAGGGAGGTTTTCTTGATTAATCTAGCATAAATAAAACACCCAGAAATATGAGCCTGTTTGTATAGGAATTGGTCTGAAGTACTCCAGGTCCAGAGAAAAAGTACCTTGATACACCTTGATAGAATAGATTGAAAACTAAAGGAAACTGATGTTGAATGGCTCTACAATATACTAGTACAGTTCCCCTAAAGAGAGGTCAGACCTTCTTTTAGGCAGAGAGAAATCAACTGAGCAATGAAGTAGATATAACGTAGTTAACGAACTAAATTCAGAGGCACACTGCTAATTTTGTATAAGTACGTAATTCTTTAGCATCAGGAAATCTGATGGTTAATGAATCAGCCATCAGAGACTTCCTGATGAAGCTAATTAAAGAGTGTAAAGATTTGTGAATGGACCAATTTAAAGCAGTTTGAAAATATTAAGGAATGCTAAATAAATAACAATAGTAATAAAGGCATAATGACTGATGCATAAGCTAGAAAGATAAGGGATTCAAATTCTGGTTTTGGACAATTTCTTTTGTGAGCTTCAATGAGTCATTTCTGTTCCTAATTAGTAAGAATAAATAGCAATACTGAGTGGATGTTGGTAGTATTAAGAATCCTAACAGCTGAAGAGAAAACAGGCTAACGATGGCTACTAAACGTGATTAAGACTCAATTTTTATTGTGTACTTGATGTGCAGTACTTCCTCTTTGGACAAAAGCCATCTCCACTTCATCACAAGACTATAAAAATATAATTAAATAGCCCTGACCGGTTTGGCTCAGTGGATAGAGCATCGGCTTGCGGACTGAAGGGTCCTAGGTTCGATTCTGGTCAAGGGCATGTACCTTGGTTGCGGGCACATCCCCAGTGGGGGCTGTGCAGGAGGCAGCTGATCGATGTTTCTAACTCTCTATCCTCTCCCTTCCTCTCTGTAAAAAATCAATAAAATATATTTTTAAAAATATGATTAAATATGCATATAGTTGCTTTGATTTTTTAAATAACAATTACATTAAGTCAACATGAAACAAACTGTCTTAATGCCTGTATAAACAAAATAAATAGGTGATTATTCCATAAACTATACTCAATTCATTATCTTCTTTCTAGTATTAACAATGATAATAAAACCATTCCCTTATACTGTACATGGCTTTTAGTCTCGTGGAAAATGGGTAATTCTTTACCTTTTAGGAAGTTCCTGTAGACCAAACCACCATATATGCTTTCTGAAGAAGCAACTATAAAAAACAAACAAGAAAATATCATAAATAAAACAATTAAATGGATTTTATCTAAAGAATCAAATGGGAGTCTAAAAATACGGCTTATAGACACAACATAAAAAAGATGACCACTACTAATGAGTTCAGTAAAAATGGAGGCATCAAAGAAAAATTATGGGGGGGGGGAGGACACATATGTAATATCCTTTGTAATACTTTTAGTAATAAAAAAAAGAAAAAGAAAAATTATGAAATCACATGACTGTTTGGGGGCAGAATAACTTCTTGGAGATGGGACCAAATAGCAAGTCTTTTTACTTATATTCAATACCAGTACTGCCTCTTTGGATATTACTATTCCCAGTAGGAAAGGAATTTAGAAAGAATGCAAACTGTAGCTAGTAAATAGAGTATATCATGCCAATAACCCATATTCCAGTGTAAGATTCAATAAAAATTTTTGGCTTTCTTTTAACCAATTTACTCATTAGTAAAAAATACTTTATTAGACTATCAGGTAAGAATTCTCTGTATCTAGAGTTCTAAATTGGAACATTAGGACATTTGGAGCAATAATTCTTCATGGGAAGAAGGTAAAGGAAAAAGCATACCCTAAGAAGGGAAAAATGATGAGAACTACATGGAGGCTTTTTTCCAAACTGAACATGTCCTCTCACTGAAGAATGTGATCTGATAATTAAGAATCTAATAATCACTGCCAAATGTGTCTATCCCTTAAGAAAGTTGTATTCTTTAAGCAGGGAAAAAAGGTTGAGAATGTGACTAATAGCTACTGTACTAAGTAGAGAGTTAGAAACATCGATGAGAGAGAAACATCGACCAGCTGCCTCCTGCACATCCCCCACTGGGGATATGGACAAATGGTACATACTTCAAAAGGCATAAGTCCAAGTAGCATAGAACATTTAATAAGAGACAATCATCTATTTTTTCAAACCGGTTTCGGCGGAAAAGTTGTATTCTTTAAGCAGGGAAAAAAGGTTGAGAATGTGACTAATAGCTACTGTACTAAGTAGCACAGATATAGAACATTCCCATTATCACAAAAAGTTCTATTAGATAAGCAATGTCCTAGATTTTGAATGATCTGGACAAATGGTACATACTTCAAAAGGCATAAGTCCAAGTAGCATAGAACATTTAATAAGAGACAATCATCTATTTTTTTTCTTAGTGTTCCTCACAGGCATACACTGGCCATATCTTAAAGAGTGGGTCATTGGGACAGGGATGGCATGTAGGAGTAGATCTATACTAGTGATTTGTGAGGAGCTAGAACATTAACAAGAAAAATTAACAAAATCTGTATGTCTTGCAGCATGTTCATGATATTTTTCAATTGCATGTCACACTTTTTCTTCTAACACCTTTTCTTAGTTTTAAGAAGTATCATGTCAACAACTGTTGAAAATGGGCACTTTTGGTGCACATGCTTAAGGAAAACAATCATCCTACACTCCATCCATCCCCCAATTTTCAGCTATACTTCAGTTTCTGTATTAAAGTGCTGTCATTCAAAGATGACAGTAGAGACTAATTTGTAGAACACATTTTTAGAGGAACAGCATTCCCCAAAATTCCCTCTTTAGAACAAATGATCTTTAAAAATAAAAAAAATTTTAAAGAGCTATATGTTTAGGAAATGCTATACATAACCCGTTTTGAATGATTCACAGTCCACGATGGCATATTAAAGGCTCTGAGAAGATCCAAAGTAATGACACTTTAGATTCCACTTTGTAAAGTATTTGATTGTCTAACTGCTATGCTGTATACCTGATACTAAAACAAAATAATATTGTAAACTGTAATTAAAAAAACAACTCCTTGATTTTAACTGGCATTCCCCAAATGTAGATGACTACATTAGCTCCTTTCTCCTAACTCATATAAACATCCTGTAGTACACATGGTGGGGAAACAATGTAACACTTGTTAAAGCTTTCAGCAATTACTGATGGAAAGAAACCATGTAAGCATTTCTCAGCTTCTCATGGATAGATCATTCCAGTAATAAAATTTGCTGGTTTATTGGAAAGTTGAATTTTGTGCCTCTTTTAGAGATTTTGAAGAACTAAGCCCCAATACTTGTCACTTTTTAAAAATATGTTTTAATTTTTTTTTGAAAGAGAGAAAGGGAATGGGATAGAGAGAAATATTGATGAGAGACAAACACCATCGATCTTGCATGCCCCTACTGGGTATTGAGCCTGCAACCCGGGCATGTGCCCTGACCAGGACTTGAACCAGTGGCTTCTTGGTTCATGGGTCGATGCTCAACCACTGAGCCACACCAGCCTGGAAAGCCCCAGTACTTGTGAATATGTCCTTATTTGGAAATAGGGTCCTTGTGGATGTCATCAAGTTAAGATGAGGTGGTACCAGATTAAGGTGACCCTAAATCCCAGTGGTGTCCTTATAAGAAGACACAGATTAACATCAGGTGAAGACAGATGCAGAGATTGGAGTGATGTGTCTACAAGTCAAGAAACACCAAGGGCCTGCCAGAAGCTAGGAGAGAAACATGGAATAGATTTCTCCCTCAGAGCCTCCAAAAAAAAACCACACCAAACCTACTGATACTTTGATTTTGGACTTTTACCTCTGTAACTGTGAGAGAATACCTTTATTTTGTTTTAAGACACCCAGTTTGTGGTACTTCATTACAGCAGCCCTACATAAGTAATATTCTATCTACCTGGTGAGACTATGACCATGTGAATAGAAAAAATCTAGAAGAATATATATTGAATGTTATTTAATAATTATCACAAGAGGTAAGATTATCAGAAAGTCTCGCTTTCCATAATATATACTTCTGTAATGTTGGAATATTTTGTGAGAAGCATATATCACCTTTCCTCCTACTAAAGGAAGGAAGGAGGGGAGGGAGGGAGGGAGAGAGGGAGGGAGGGAGGGAGGGAGGAAGAAAATAAGTACAGAGAGATCAGAGACAGTCCAGAGAAATGCTCCTATACTACATGGGTTGAGGAAATTCATTAGGCTCAAAATACCTTTGGAATGGGTTTCTTGCCAAAAGATAGTGTGGCTCAAGTCCTTTGCTTTGAGTGAAATCAAGTTTATATTAGCAAGAGTTTACTGGATTAGAATCAATGCATAATCTAATACAACCATATATAGACCAACATCACCCTAGCCACATAGCTAACCATCTCTCTCATGAATGGTGGAAACTACATCCAGTCAGAGTGGAGTTCATGTAGAGTAGAAGCAAACCAACCTATCATACTTCTCCTGAGGATGTTTACTGACAGGTACACAAAGAGAAGACATGTGATTACGGTTCAGGTGAGAAAATGTCTTGTAGAGCCTACAGTACTACCCAATCTCAACTGGGACTCAGGGTGATTGCCTCCTCTAAGGTTTCAGGACAACTTCATTCCAAAGTATTCTTCAATAAATCTACACACACACACACACACACACACACACACCAAAACCCAAACAAACAAGGAAGTTATCACTTTACAAGTTCAAGAAAATTAGTTTCAGAGTCACTCAATGCATTAGCTTCCCTGAAAAGTTTAGGCAAAATGGCAAAAGAATAAGTGCCAAATGGAAGAGATATGTATTTTCAAACTAACTGCAAGTTAGTATTATCAAAGTATGTACTATTCATCATTTTATTTTTTTTTCTTCCTTCATTATTTTTTTGGCTTCTCCAACTACTAAAGGCTAGACATAAAAGAAAGGAGATAAAATATAATGCAATATCATTTTGCTGTAAAAGAGGAGGTGAAAACCAAAAGCAAGAGTGAGATTATTTCTGAGCAATTTTACCTTAAGCCAGTAAAATAAAGGATCCTGTGATGTCATTCTACTCAGTTTTCCTATATGACACATTTGTAAATCTATCAGCAGATACTTATTACATAATCATTTAAGTTTTTTAACTATGGAACAACCCTGAAGTGATAACATAAAAGATTATGACTAATTGAATTTTTAAAATAAACTATAACATAAATCATGACAATCAAAGATAGAGAATTCAACATTTTTCTTCCTCCACTTACTAGTTGTTACACAATGAAGAGTATTTTCCTGTTGCTTAGAATTTAATGCTTCTATGGAAATCACTAGCTGTCCTTCTAGCAATGCTCCATTTGCTGTTTCACACTTCCAGTGAATTATTAAATATTTCAAAATCTGAAAAGGGCATAATTCAAAGAAAACACAATCTTCTTTAGAAATCATGGTAATAAAATTATGATAGTTAATAATTTAATTTCAAAAAATAATCTTGCTTGCAAAATGTCAGATTTACCTTTGTTCAGAACAAAGCATTGTGTCTAAACAGAAGAAACAGCTTAGGGGAGTGACCTAAAGGAGACAGTGAAATTCAACACAATGCCCAACAAGACAGGAAGTGGAGACACCAAATTGCTTTATTCAAAGAATAAGTTCATCTGGAAATAATAATTTGAAAAATTAAGTGAGGATTTGTTTTTCTGTCTCTTTTTTTTTCTTCCCAAGTAAAATCAAACATTAAGTTATGACTCATCTTTAGCTTTCATTAAATCAACATTTCTGAGGGTCATAATACTAGTTAAGAACACTGGCTCTGGAGGCAGATGCCTCTATTTTAACCCTGATGCCCCAATTCTAGCACGTGACCATGGGAACTTATTGCTCTGGATCTCAGCTTCCTCGTTTATAAAAATGAGAACCACATACGGCTACTGCTGAACGTGCAAACTGCTTAATACAGTGCCTGGCATGTAGTAAATGCTTAATAAATATTACCCATTATCCTATATAATAAAAGGGTAATATGCAAATTGACCCTAACAGCAGAATAACTGGGAATGACTGGTCACTATGACACACACTGACCACCAGGGGGCAGGCGCTCAATGCAGGAGCTGCCCCTGGTGGTCAGTGCGCTCCCACAGGGGGAGCTCTGCTCAGCCACAAGCCAGGCTGATGGCTGCCAGCACAGCGGTGGTGACGGGAGCCTCTCCCGCCTCCTCAGCAGCGCTAAGGATGTCTGACTGCAGCTTACCCCTGCTCCCCGCTGGCAAGTGGACATCCCCCAAGGGCTCCCGGGCTGCCAGAGGGATGTCTCAGCTGCCAGGTCCCCAGGGGATCAGGCCTAAGCCAGCAGGTGGACATCCCCCGAGGGGTCCCAGACTGTGAGAGGGCACAGGCCGGGCTGAGGGACCCCCTCCCCCCACCGCAGTGCACACATTTTTGCACCGGGCCTCTAGTTTCCAATAAGCTCATCTGCAGTAGACTGCACACAGTATTTTAAGTTGAACAGATCTCCAAGATGTCTGGATGAAACATTCAATCTTGAAGAGATAAATTTGAAACAAAATATATTGTATTTAGTTCCATTATTATTTATGAACATGGATGCTCACTTCCACATGAAGGTACCATACTAATGATTACCCCTTTAAAAAAAAAAAAAAGCATATCTCAGTAAGAGAACTTGGGAACTCAGGTCCTAATTTGCATCAGAGTTTACAAAGATGGCCTCCAGGCTTTGCACTAACTCTCCTTCTCGAATCCCGCGGCTTCCTTATCCGTAATGAGAGCTCGCAGATGGGAAATGAACGCTGACCGGCCTGAGGCAGCGGCTCTGCGCTCTGTCCTAGGTTCCGTGCCTGTAAAATCTCATCCTCCCACTTTCCTGGATGATAACCAAGGCAGCAGGAAGGCCCACGATCTTCCCGCCGCCAGGTGAACCCCGTGTGTGCAGCTTACGTGGGCCTAGTGTCCCTGACAAGGCCCGGAGCTAAGAATCAACCCGAGCCCTAACCGGTTTGAATCAACCCGAGCCCTAACCGGTTTGGCTCAGTGGGTAGAGCTTCTGAAAGGTCCCAGGTTAGATTCCGGTCAAGGGCATATACCTGGGTTGCAGGCACATCCCCAGTGGGGGGTGTGCAGGAGGCAGCTGATCGATGTTTCTCTCTTATCGATGATATTTAAAAAAAAAAAAAAAAAAGAATTCAACCCGAGAACGGCTGTGGAAGGGCCGTCATGGATGACAAGTGCCGCCGGCCGGTGCCAGGCGCTCAGTCCCACCTCCCAGCGCAGGAATCTGTGTCTGGTCCGTGCTGTGGTCAGAGCTGGGTGCGGCCTTCCCTCACCCACGGCTCCCGGCCAGGACCCAGGAAGCCGCCCGCACCTGGGCTGGCCGAGGGCCCACAACCGCTCCCCTCTCTCCCGTTTCGCATGGGTTGGTCCCGTCCCTTCTGTCCACGGCCCTCCCGGCACTGGATGGGGCCCCCGAGGCTGGCACCCCTGCCCTAACCCGGGCGACCGCGACTGTTCGGAAACAGTTCCACTTGCTGGGCCTCGGTTTTCTCAGCTGTGACGCGGGGGCGGCAGCATGTGGCCGTTCCCTCGGCTGAGTAACTACCCCTCGGAGGCCCCGTGCTTCACTGCCCGAGGCCCCCACACCCGGGGGCTCCCACACCCGGGGGCCCCCACACCCGGGCCTCATCGGCTCCTCACAGCCCTTGTGCGGCAGGCTGACCGGCACCGAATCCTATCGTTCCCGAACTTTCCTTTGCCCCCTCAGGCAAGGCCACGCCCCTCTGCCCGAACTTCGCGAGGTCTCACAAAAGCCCCGCTTCCCGTAGACTACCCTCTGCTTTGTCTCCCTTCCCGGCATCATCACCTCACAGACAGCCACAGCCGTCCCCTCCATTACGCACAAGGACCGGCAGCGACGCCCAGCAGCCGTGCGTCCCGCCGGGACCTCGACCTCCGCCAGCGCTCGCGCCCCACAGCCGGCGCACAACGCGGTTTCTTCCCGCCCGCGCGGGGGGGCCCCGCCCAACGGGCCGGCGGGGCCGGGGAATTCGGGGGCCCCCCCCCCCCCCAAGCCCGGGGGGGGCCGGCGCCTGCCGGAGCTGCGCGGAGCTGCCCGTGGGCGGACAGGTGGACGCGGGGCTGGGAAAAGCCCGCGGGCGCGCGCGAGGCTGGAGGTGAGCGGGAAGGAAGCCAGGCCACGACTCCTCCTTCCTCTCGAAAGAAAGAGACTTTCCCACGGTCCTTCCAAAACGCTTCCGCCGCCCTCAGTGGGGAGAAGACGCGGGTGCGGGACCCCAAGCCGGTTCTTGACCCCCAACCCGACTCACCACTGCGGGGGCGGGGCGGGGCGGGGGGAGGGCTGCCCCAAGTGCCCCAGGCCAATCTCTGGTTTCCCAGATTTAGCAAATAAAAATGCCGGACGGACAGCTGAGTTTGAGTTACAGTTTCAAAAGCGATAATAAAAACTCGATAAGCATACGTATAGTCCATGCAATATTTGGGACAAACTTATACGTTAAAATTTATTGGGGCATTTGAAATTCACAACTGGGCGGCCTGTATTTTCACTGGCAGCCTGTCCCAAGCATGTCCCCAGGCCTAATGCCAGGGTGCCCAGCCAGCCCCTCCGGAAGGGGACCTCGCCCCCAGGGGAAAGGCAGGCGCTGGCTTTCCTAAGCTCCACGGGCAGGAGAAGCTCTGGGGCTTCCGCGGTTTTTTTGCTGAAAGGAAGGTAGTCCCTCCAGACTCCAGCTCAGGGCTGGGGCAAGTTCAGGGAGGGGTGTGGCGAGTGGGGGTTGGGCCCAAACGGGTGATGTGGCTGCTGGTTCCTCGGGCAGCCAAAGGAAACCGGTGAGAGATTCCTGCCTGGCCGAGAGTTGCCCAAGGAGAAGGGTGGGACAGGGTGTTGGCTGCTTTCCTTCAGGGAGAATTCTTCCACCTCAGCTCCACGGAGCCAGGATTGGACAGAACAGGCAGGCAGCTGGCGGAGTGCCTCTCCGGTGCACAACCTTGGTGCTGCTCCAAAGAACACGTCTGCTGAAACCTGAATCACAGCTCTCCTGAGCCTGAGCTCAGCGCTATTGACCACTCTCCCCGTTTCAGTTGCTCACAGGTAAATCTGTTGGAAAAAGGTGGCTTTTATTTCTGGAAAATTCTTCATCATACCATTGCACCCTTGATGAACTGGCATTTTTGGGGAATCATTGGAGCCTTTCACTCCCTGCTCTCTCAGGTGCCCCTTTAGGAAGGGGCGCTGCCAAGGGGAAGGGAGCTAACGTAGTGGAATGACTGCCTGTTGTCACCACTGGCTCTTTATATAAATTTTTAACTCTCACCGTATCTTGTGAGACAGTTGTTTGGTGTGTGTGTGTGTGTGTGTGTGTGTGTGTGTGGTTTTTTTGTGAGACTATTTGATGGTTGAGAAACCAAGGTAATGAGGATGGCTCTATTGTTATTGTTAACCTTCACTCAAGGATATTTTTCTATTAATTACTTGAAAGAGTGGAAGGGATTGGGAGAGACACAGAGAGAGAGAGAGAGACAGATGTGAGAGAGACACATCGGTTGGTTGCCTCCCACATGTGCCAAACCAGGGCTAGGGATCTAGCCTGCAACCGAGGTACATGCCCTTGACCAGAATCAAACCCGGGACCCTTCAGTCCACAGGCCAACATTCTATCCCAGCCGTGGGCAAACTACGGCCCGCAGGCTGGATCCGGCCCGTTTGAAATGAATAAAACTAAAAAAAAAAAAAGACCGTACCCTTTTATGTAATGATGTTTACTTTGAATTTATATTAGTTCACACAAACACTCCATCCATGCTTTTGTTCTGGCCCTCCGGTCCAGTTTAAGAACCCATTGTGGCCCTTGAGTCAAAAAGTTTGCCCACCCCTGTTCTATCCACTGAGCCAAACCGGCCAGGGTGGATGGCTCTTTAAAGTCTTTCCCATGGAGAGAGAGTATTGGCTCAGCAGAAAATGCCCCACCTTGAAAATGGTGTTGGGAATGAAGGGTGGGGTCATGAAGGGTGGGGTCATGTGGGCCTCCAGCTCTTGTCCCTGGAGCGAGCCTCAGGGATGAACATGCAGTGGAACGCCCAACACCATCCTAGAGTCAGGAGAGGCCTAACAGAGGTAGCTAGGGACACAACTCTCCACCCCTCCCTGTTGTAGGCAGAACCTAGGAAGTTAACCTTTGATATAAGGGCCTGCCATCAGGACTTCCACAGCATAAGCCCCTGTAGTCAGGCAAGGGTTAATGCAGGCTTGACATTTGGCGGGCATCTCCTCTGTGCTAAATGGTCTTTGCTTTTTCTTATTTATCCTAAGTAATCCTCCCAATCTTGTATGGGAAGTGTTATTTTATAAATAATGAAGTTGAGGTTCCAAGAAGAGATTGTATCACACTGAGTTTGTAAATGGCAGAGCCAAAATCTGAAACAAAAATCCTTTTTAAGAAATATGTTTTTATTTTTTTTAAATATATTTTATTGATTTTTTTTACAGAGAGGAAGGGAAAGGACAGAGAGTTAGAAGCATCGATGAGAGAGAAACATTGATCAGCTGCCTCCTGCACACCCCCCACTGGGGATATGCCCTCAACCAAGGTACATGCCCTTGACCGGAATCGAACCCGGGACCCTTCAGTCTGCAGGCCGATGCTCTCTCCACTGAGCCAAACCGGTCAGGGCAGAAATATGTTTTTATTTATTTCAGAAAAGAAGGGAGAGGGAAAGAGAGAGAGAAACATCAATGATGAGAGAGAATCATTGATTGGCTGCCTCCTGCACACCCCACACTGGCGATCGACCCCAACACCCAGACATGTGCCCTGACAAGGAATCAAACCGTGAACTCCTGGTTCGTAGGTTATACTGTCCAACCACTGAGCCACACCAGCCAGGCTGAAACAAAAATCTTTAAACCTCTCTTTCCACTCCCCAACAGCTACCCAGTGCATCTCCCACCTGGATGTGACCTGCCTGACTGCTTGTCTCAGAATTCTATAGTATGGGAACAGGAATATTACCATGAGAAGCAAACACCTCTGTTGAAAAACTAAGGAGCCAGTGAACTCAGATGCCCTCATCTCCCACAAACTAAGGCTTGAATGAGCCACAGCATCCAGCCCTTCTCTCACCCAGCAGTTTTTGCCCCCAACCTGTCTAGGGTCTGGGGTCTAATCTCCTATTGGACTGACTCCACATTCTTTTTTTTTTTTTGGTGCATGGGCCGGGAAACTGACTCCACATTCTTAAAACTCTTTTTACTCAGACCTCATTTTTAGAGCAATAGAATGTTAGAGCCCGAAGGGACTATAGAGGTTATCAATTATCTTCAATAGATGAAGAAATTTGAGGCCCAAAGAAGTTAAATGACCTACTCATTAAAGTCACCTTCGTCAACTAGGTCAACCAAGGAGCCTTTGGATGCTGCTCTGGATGTTTTCAGCCCTGGTGTCCAGGGTTTTAGCAGTGCCTTCAGGGGGCCGGCTCTCCCAGTCCTTAGACTTAGTGGTGTACTGATTCTGCTTCCACTCCTCCACACACCTCAGGATTTTGATTAGTGTTTCCTGTCCAGCTTGGACATCCTGTTTATTTTCAGAAGAAATCCCCTGTCTGGCCAGAAGACACCCCACCTGAAGAGCCCCAGGTTGATTCTGACCCAAACCCAAGGGTTTGAATGAAACCAGACCTCCTAGAGGATGCTGCCAGGTGAACAGTCACATTTTAGGGACTGGAGCTGGCTCTCCCTTCTGAATGTGCCCTTTCTGTGTATGTCATTCCTAGACACTTCTTAGGTCCTGCCTTGTTCTCAGGCTCCCTTAGAGCAGTCGAAGGCCCTGAAGAGACTGATCCCAAGAACTTAGGTGAAAAATATTCCTGAGGTCCCCCTTATCAGGCTGATGCAAAATGAAGTCTATTTGAGGGGTTTCTTTCACTCTAGAGAACTATTAAAAGGCTATTTCCACCCTAACTAATTTGGTTCAGTGAATAGAGTGTCAGCCTGTGGACCAAAGGGTCCGGGGTTTGATTCCAGTAAAGCCCCCGCCCATGCCCTGGTCGGGGCTCGTGCAGGAGACAACCAATCGATGTGTTTCTCTCACATTGATATTTCTCTCTGTCTTTCCTTCTCTCTTCCACTCTCTCTAAAAATCAATGGGAAAATATCCTCAGGTGAAGATAAATAAAATAAAATAAAATAAAATAAAATAAAATAAAATAAAATAAAATAGCTGTTTCCCATACAGACAATAGGAAAGGGTTAACTTTCTCTCAGGTCCTGAGCAAAGTCTGTCCCCCACCAGTTCCCATAACCGGGTTTCCTGAAGTGGAGCAGGTCCCAGGTGCCTCTCCACTAATCACATCCTTGGAAATGGGGCCACGAAGCTCAGATTAGCTCATCCCGTCACCTTCTTGAGGCCTTCTCCACCTGGAGCACGGAATCTGGGGCAGCTTCACTACTCACCTCTCTCTGCTTTCCTATCAGGGGTCAAACAGGGATGTTTGTGCAGAGGAATGTTAGGTGAGGGGGCACTAGAGGCCATAGTGGTGCTGACTATTGTGCCACTTCTTGGACTACAGCATTCATTCTTCCTCATTCTAAGATTTATGGGCAAAGTAAAGATCCTCCAACCCCAGAACACTACCAACGTTTATATGACTAGAGTCATGTTTTCTTCTTCACTCCATTCTGTTCTCTTCCTCTCCTTGAAATAACTGACAATGATACTGGATTGCTTCCTGTTTTTCCTGGCTGAGAATCACCCTTTGCACAGAGTCTCTGGTTTTTCCACCAATAGCAGGTTCTGGGGCCAGCCCAGGAGATTTTATTCCTTTCCTGTTAGTGTCCAATTTCTCCTCTTCCTAGATAACCAATAAAATCTGTAGCACAAAGTGGTTCTGCCCTCTGTAATTGGCTTTCACCTTCTTTCTAGGCGGGTGCATTTGTCCTACCCGCTGATATCCACTAGGAAGGTAGTATTCTTTGTGGCATAGAAGCCTTGGGAATGGAAACAGCAATGTAATCTAGTCACAGATGGCGAAGTAAATCTATTGATCCAAAGGCCAGATGATCAACTTTATTTGAAAGACAAGTAGGCTAACTGGGACAAAGATCTGTCTTGTAGGGGCCCCACTAAAAAGGACACTGACGGCACGTGTTCAGTCTTGGATCAGTCTTTGGTGTGTCCACAGTACTCTGAAGTACTTTACCAGGAATGCTGATGTACAAAATCTCTAAAGTTCATAATATGGAACCTCATTGAGCTGATTTTTCACTGATTTCTTAATTTGACTTGATTTTCATCTGTTCTAGTTTTCAGGCCATTTCTATCTTCTGTTTCCCCAACTTTCATTCTCACCAGTTGAAAACAGACTGTGGGATCAAAAGTCTAAAGGGGCCAGGATGTCTGAATTTTTTTCCCATTTTATCACTCACTTTAGGTGTTATGTTCTAATTTTCCGCAACTAAAATAGGAAAATTCCCCCAGGAATGTAGTTAAAATAACATCTGTGAGACAATTTGAGTTTTAGAATCTTCAAATTAGAAGAAATCTTAGAAGTCATTTAATCTAGTATTTCCTAACCAGAGGAATGATATTTTTTCCAATTCCTTTTCTTTATCCCCACCCCTCTTCCTGAATAGGCTCTCCCTACCTCCTTTCTCATGTCTTCCTGGTATTCAAGATAGAGAATTGATCTACTTTGCACAATATATTTAGTGGGTATAGGGTTGGGAAACACTGCCCTAATTCACCTCCCTATTTCATGCAGTAGTCATTCCAACAGTCCTGACAAGATGATATCTAGCTTTTAATTAAATATCTAGTGTTGGGAAATTCGCCACCTCAGAATCAACCCATTCCAGTTCTGGACAGCAGTGGTTTGGTGGAGACTTTTTTCATTATATTGAATTGAAACCACAGAAAACTCATCTAATCCTTTTGTAAAAGGGAGTGGGGAATACCCAGGATTGCTCTTGTTAACTTGTCACAGTGGTTCAGGCCTGGCCTGAGTGATTATATTCCAGATGTAATGTGCTTTGTACACGAGCTGTGTTCCTAAAACATACAAACCCAATTTTGTGTGAATCAAATCATTTTAGACATGGAAAGTTGACTATTTTTAAAAAAAAAACTTGTTTTCAGTTCTCTCATAAACTGAAGAATACCTTTGCAATACAAATAACCTCTCCCATTAACCTTTTATGCAAATCTAGATTTTCCTACATCATTACAGGCACACCTCATTTTGTTGCACTTCACTTTATAGTGCTTCAAGGATGTTGTGTTTTTACAAATTGTCTTACAATTTTTTTTTTACAGATTGAAGGCAAGACCCTCCACCAGCAAAAAGATTACAACTTCCTTTACTGCAATGCTTGCTTTATTGAATTGGTCTGGAACTAAGCCTGTAATATCTCTAAGGTATGCCTGTATGTTTTACTTAAGGCAAGAGTTGCCTACATACAAAACAAGTAAAATAATGCTCCTTATCAGACATCAGGCACCTGACATGCATTATTTAATTTCTTACCACAACTTCTTTAAAATTATCTCTTATTTACAGATGAGAAAACCAAGGCTCAGAGAAATTAAATAATTTGTTCAAGGTCACACAATTATAATGTGATGGGCCAGGATTTCAACAAGGCCATAAGACTCCAGAGTCTTGTTTCTAACCGCCAGGAAGTTTCGGGTGCCACTAATAGTTGAACAATAATAATGCCACGGCACAAGTAAATTAAGTTACAATACAGAAAACTGACCTAAAATTTCTATATTTCAAAGATGTGCACTAAATCTACTCTTGTTGGGTTCTAGCACTGTAGGTTTCCCGGCACAATTCACATTTTCCAGTGCAATTTGATTAAGGAACCCCAAAGACTTCCCTTCAGCTATTGGTAGTAAGCAGATGCTACCCAAATTTATTTCAGGTATACGGGTATGATCAGACATTTTTTCAAGGGGTCTGTATTACCAGGGGTTTGTGGCATACGCTTCTTAGGAGATAGGAGTGGTTTGTTATTGACAGGTTAAAATAAAATGTATTGAGAATCCTGGTTGATCCCAGCCTGCTCCTAGAAGGATTAGAACCATTAAAATGGGTTATTAGGCCCAGTTTTTAATAGTGTTTAGGTTTGGAACTTAAAAATAGTTTTAGAGAGATGGTCCATAAAATAGGGCTGTTTTGAATCCAAGTTGGACAAGGATAAATGGATGTAATACTTTTGTGTCCTCAGAGCAATTCCATTTTCTTCACTTTAATCAACAACAGCGTTGACTCACAACCTTGCTCAGATCAGAACACATCCCTCAGGGCTCCTAGAACCCCAGACTTTTCTACACTGTGTAAGGGGGCTCCTGGTAAGATTCTCTTCTGTCCTCCAGGCCCCGCCTCCCGACACCCGCCATCAGAATGCCCCATTTGACTTAAGACTCTCCCTTGGCTCATCTGCAGACTTTCACTTTCAAATACATGATTATTCTTTGCAAATTACGTCCTGAGCTGGTGTTACACTGGCCTGCTGGTCCACGGTAGTCGCAGGAAGTCACATCTGTCCTTGTGAGGTGCTGGCACTCCCCTTGCAAGCCAACCTTTCTGACCTTTACCTGTTTATCAGGCTTATTTACAATCTCAATCACAGACTCCAATGAGGAAATATGTAATTTTCTTTAGTTCTCAACTTAGTTCTTCGGACCCCATTTCTACTAATGGCAGAAAAATGATAAACCTGGAAAATGCCAACTCAAGACAACTCAATCATCTCAAGTGGTATATGCAGTTTCTTAGGGTTCTCCTCCCTGTCCCCTTCCCTTCATGATGTTCTAGTTCGGGATTTATGGAGCATTCTGATATTGGGGGGAGTTGGGGTAAGGTCGTGTGCCATCTTCTGTCTCTCTGACCTAACTGATAAAGAGTAGCTTCCTTGACCAGCTGGGGTGGTTCAGTGGTTGAGCATTGACCCATGAATCAGGAGGTTATAGTTCTATTCCTGGTCAGGGCACATGCCCCGTTTGTAGCCTGCATCCCCAGTAGGGGGCTTGCAAGAGGCAGGCAATTGATGATCCTCTCTCGTCATTGCTATTCCTATCTCTCTCTCTTAAATCAATAAAAATATATTTTTTTAAATATATTTTAAAAAATCATGTCCCAAGTTGGCATTACACTGGCCTGCTGGTCCACTGGGCCCCTTCTGCCCACTATTGTTTGCATCTAAACTCTTGCTCTCCTTTCTCAATTCTTCACTTGGCCTTGGCCACTGGGCTCTATGACCAGTGCATCGGCGGAAGAGCTCCCTGGCAGGTGGGGCCTGTGGTCTTGGTGTAGACAGCGCAGTCATTGCTTCATGGCTCCCATCTCATCTCAGCCATTCCCGGTGCTACTGAACCTCCATCTGTTCCCTAGGTGGGTCAGGTACCCCTCAGCCTCTACTGGGGGGTTCTCACCTCCCCCCCACCCACATACACACACACACACACACACACACACACACACACACACACACACGCCAAAGCAATCCCCACAGGCACCCTGGCTTTCAATTTTCAGGTCACTCTCTTTTTCCTCCGGGGGGGGGGGGGGGGGCGCGGAACTGAGGAACTTTCCAGATTGCCTCCAAACATCAAGGAGCCAAGGAGAATCAGGCTTAGGAAGTGAGAAGGCTGGAGGCGGTGAGGAGATGGGACTTATCTCAGACCTGCTGTGCCTACACAGGCGACAATGCCATTTGTACTCTGTGATGACTGCCCCTGTTGGCATAGGGTACTTTGAAAGGCTGTGAGTTCCAGGAATTATATGGAGCATAAGCCTCTTCTGTCCACTACTGTTTGCATCTAAACTCTTGCTCTCCTCTCTCAATCTTTTTCAGTTCTGCTCCAAGCTCTAAAAGGATTATATTTTCCGTGCGGATGGGAACCTTACATATTCTTTCCAATTCAACAGTTGATGGCATAAATTCTGAGCTTTGGGTTTATCAGGTTCTGTCTCTTGATATTTAACAGGAAGCTTCTGCAGAAAAATAAAACAGTCCCTTTCTTCCTGGCCTGAATTCATCACACATTCTCTCTTGCCCTCTGTTTCCCCTCCCACTGCCCTTCTCTCCATCTCTCACATACCCCATGCATCCTGCAGCATCAGCCTGGTACCCACACACTCTGTGTCCCCGTAGCTGAGAACATGACTCAAGTGTCAGGCTGTCTGGGTTAATTAAAGTCCCAGCTCTACCTCTGTCTGCTTCAAAGACACTGGGTAAGTCACTCAACCTCTCAATGACTCTGTTTCCTCTTCTGTAAAATGGAGTTAATCCTCAGAGTTGTTATAAGAATTAAATGAAATATGTCAAGTGCTAGAAAGATAATTCCCAATTAATGTTAGGTAGTGGCCATTATTATTCTTCATTCTCTGCCTGGTTGACGCTCTCATATTTCAGATCTAGCTCAGATGATCTGACCTTTCTAACCAGGTTATAACTCACTGTTTTATTTTCAAATAGCATCCTGACCTTTTCATTCATGACACTCATTATCCTTTATGATTATAAATCTGAGTATATAGCCCTGGCCAGGTGGCTCAGTTGGTTGGAGCGTTATCCCATACACCAAAAGGTCTTGGGTTCAATTCCCCATCAGGGCACATACCTAGGTTTCAGGTTTGAACCCTGGGGCATGTGCTCTTCTCTCTCTCTCTCTCTCCCTCTCCCTCTCCCTCTCCCTCTCTCTAAAAATCAATAAACTCCAAGAGGATAGAGACAGTGTCCATTTTACTCATCATTGGATCCCCAGATCCAGCACAGTGCCTGGCACATAAGCCAGATAGTTTTTGAATGAATGTTTGATTAAATGGAAGGCAAGGAAGTGGAGCCAATGAGTGCAAATGATTCAAGAAGATTGTGATTATGAAGAGTAAGGGCAATGTGAAGAAAGATTGGGGTTTCTTGCTTATTTAAGCCAGCAAGTACTTGAGCTTGTTTAAATGCTGATGAGAATGAGCCAGAAGAGAGGGAGCTCACCAGAAGGAATTCGAGCCATGAGGCTGTGGGAGGGGAGGGGATTTAGGGAAAGAGCCAGAAGAATCAGTGTCAGACAGAAGGAGGTAAGAATTCAGCTGGGCTTATAGGTTTAGTGGCAGGAAATCCTACCAAGACCTTTCCATGAGTCTTGGTAATGTAAGCAGAAAATTTGGATTCTCTGAGAAGCTCAGCATACTTGTTGGACATCACTTAATTCACTTTTGCAACTCATGTAAAAAGGAAGTGGATGTTTTCTTCATCCTTGACTGTACTGATGCATTACAGAGCAAAATAAGTTTCCAAAGCAACTTGGTAACAGAGCTGAGACAAGTGATCTGTGTGTTCTCTTTATGGAGAACACTTCCTCCCCAAATTGGGAAAGAGTATGGCAAAATGACAATATGGTAAAATAATCATCGCTGACACTGGTTGAGTACTTCTCTGTGCCAGGCAGTGTTCTAGTCCTTCACCTGCAATAACTCATTTGATGCCGACATTATGATACCATTTTACAGGTGAGGAACCGAATCCCAGGGAGATTAAGTATCTTGACCAAGGTCAAAGGCTAGTGGCAAAAGTAGGTTTTACACCCAAAGAGCCTGACTCCAAAATGGATGATTTTAACTACATGCTAAACTCCCTTTCTAGCAGAGGGGAAAGAATGTATTAGGAATCAAAAGAGTTGGGTAGGCCCTGGCTGGGTGGCCCAGGTGGTTAGAGCATCATCCTGATACACCAAGGTTGTGGGTTCAATCTCTGGTCAGGACATATATAAGAAGCAACCAATGAATGCATAAATAAGTGGGACAACGAATGTTTGCTCATCAATAAAGTGAGAATGATGCTTACGTTACAAGTCTTTTTAAAGGATTATGAAATGTTGAAAATGGGAGCTCACTATACAAAAAACATTATTATTATTATGCTAATTAGAAGACCTAATATCCTTGTCTTCTAATTGGGTCGCAATTCAATAGGCTGTTGTTGAGACCCATAACCAGTACAGCAGCAGAGGTTTGGGGTTCTGGCTCCTTGGGCAGATCAGCTGATTCTCATCCCATCAGCTTTAACATCCCTGATGGAGTCTCTTTGATGACATAAAGCACACCTCAGTGTCCCCTCCCCCATGAACACATTCACTTCTACCTCTGGGAACTGTTGCAGCTTATGCCCTCACTTCTTTGATTCCATTGCCTGAAGGAGTGGCTGTTTTAAAAAAATAAGTAATAAATAGCCTGATTACAGCTAATATTGAGGTATACCCCACAAGGCCAAGTTCCAATTTGGTGGTAGATTCACTGTTCCAGTTTAGAATCAGACTATCAGAGCTAAAAAAGAACATCAAGGTCATCTTTTAATGCAACTCCCTGACCTTCCTTCCAACCCATTTTATAGACTAGGAAAACCAAGGTCAGGAAGGTGAGATGACACAACTAGTTAGGATTGGTAAAAGAACTTTTTAAAATAAATATATATTTTTAAATATATTTTTATTGATTTTAGAGAGGAAGGGAGAGGGAGACAGAGATAGAAACATCAATAATGAAAGAGAATCATTGATTGGCTGCCTCCTGTATGCCCCCTACTGGGGATCAGGCCTGCAACCCAGGCATGTGCCCTGACCTGACCAGGAATCCAACAGTGATCTCCAAGTTCATAGGTCAATGCTCAACCACTGAGCCACACCAGACAGACAGTAAAAGGACTTTTTTGAACCTTGTAAATGTTTTCAAGTGGGTTTAACACAAATGATTTCTGCTTGCCAAAATCATGTCTGGGAAGTACTTCAATTTTATATTTGTTTCAGTGTGCATATCTTTTCAGAAAGGAGCCAAATCTTAAAATTCCATTATTCATAAATAAATAAAATCTTAAATCCAGTAATTCAGGCAAAGCCCATTCTTCACATTGCCCTTACTTGGCCATTCCAGGCATTTTCCTGGTAGAAACAGGCTGACATCTTCATGGGCAGTATAACCTAATGGTTAACTCCCGACTGCTCTGTACAAAACCCAATCTATGATATTAGTTCATCTCTGAGCTTAGTTTCCTAGTCTGGAGGAACAGTACCTACTTCTTTAAGCTGGAGTGGGGATGGAGGATCACAAGAGATAATGTGCTTTTAGTGCAAACAGGGCACTTTATAACTTTGCTATTATTTGGGCATAATTCTTTTCTCTCCTAAGCAAATAGCAGTTCACCTTAGATTTAGCTTATGACCAAGGAGAAACCCAACTGTGCCAGGCCTAGAAATGTCCACCCCCACCCCCACCCCCTCTTAAGGCAGTGAGTAGGCCGGAATTCTGGTTGATAAATGAGAGGAGCTGAGAAGGAGCTGTGAGGAGCTCCAGTGATGACTGTTCTGAGAATCTGATTTGTGAGAAGGCGCGTGTCTCCATCACATGTACCATGGAGATGCCTTGGGAAAGAGAGCCGGCCTACCTGCCAGAAGGAGGACGGGAGAGAGAGGGGATGGGGGAAAGACATGTTTAAAAGGAGATGAACTGGAGGCGCCGAAAGAGGACAATTTGACGAGGAAAACAGAGGCTGGAGATCGGGAAGCTTTCTGGGCAGTGATAGCCGTTACAGGAAGGATTGCGTGTCCTGGGGATCAGATTTTGGACGAAAATCGGAGTAGGGACAAAGGTGGGGTGTGCAAACTGCGGAGACCGAGCCCGGTAAGCTGTGGAAGGTGGAGGGGTGCCCAGACGGCCTGGGGGTGACCGGGGCTGGCGAGAACCGGAAGGCGGGGTTACAGGGGCCACCCGCAGGAAAGGTGGGGAGGGGGGTTGGGAGCTGGACGCGGACCCCCCGATGCGTTGCCCCCGGGGAAGGGTCAGCGACCCCCGGACGG
>NW_005871421.1:841831-889908 GCF_000147115.1 Myotis lucifugus | reverse complement strand
GCGCCCCCGCCCGCGGCGCTCCCGCCGGAAGGGGCCGGCGCCCAGCTTCCGCTGCGAGGTAGGTGCCGGCGCCCGGCCCCGCTTTGTCCGGCCGGCGGGGCGGCGCGCTTTGTGCAGCCGCGTGCGGACGGTGGGGTCGGGGTCGGGGTCCAGGCCGACCTGGGGCGCAGGCGAGGGAGGATGCGGCTCCTGTCTCGCTCCCGCCCGGTCCCGAGGACGGGATGGAGAGAGTCATGTGCCGGCCGCCCAGGTTCGGGTGTGCGGGCGGTGGGTCAGGGCCGGGGAATGCGGGCCTTTCCGGAGCCAAGAGAGGAGCCTGGAAGAGTGGGGCTGACAAACGCGTTAAGGGGTCCGGTCGCCGGGGCTTGGAGCGTGTCTGACAGCGCCGGCCGTTCGCGTTGCGAGCGAGGCTCCTTGGCGGCCGGGCCGGCTTCGGTCCAGGTGCTGCGGACACGCCGAGCCGGCTCTGCCCGGCAGGCGGCTGCGAGCGCCGGCTTCTCCCGGGGGCTGGCTGGGGGCTCCCTCCGAGCCGGTAAGTGTCTCCTGGCCTCTTTGGTAGCTAGCTCCATGCGCTCCTTTCTGCAGCCTCACAGTGCGAGTGTGAGAAGGGGACGCAGTTGGCCCTGGTGCCCAGAACACTGGCAGAGCGAGAATGAAGCCCCTTCGAGTGTGGGGAGGCTGGGTGTAAGGTGTCTCTGCGGCCGAGACACCCAGAGGGCTTGGAGGCCACCCCGCACACAACTACCTGGCAAGGCCCCCTCGCTGGGGTGCTCCAACTCCAGCACCACATTCGGCCTTTACCATCCACTCTGGCTCGGAAGGACTCCCCCCGCCCCCCCCCCATTAACCCCGTGGCATTGCGTGCTTGTCTGGGCTGCAGGCTTGCCCCTGCCCTAACCTGCTACATGTTGTCTCCATGAGTTGTTCCTCAGCTGCCCTCCCCTCCACAAGCAGCCACAATTGCAGCGCTGGAGAGCTGGTTCAGACATGGACAGGGCATCCACAAACCAGTTTTCCCTGAAGATGAAGGGGGCAGAGTGAGTTCCAAATATGTGTCTTAGCCTGAGGTACTGGCAACCTCTCGGCATATTCAGAACAGCAAAGGATTCGGGAGGAAAAAGCTAGCGTGAGTCTTAGATTTGTCCCTTAGAGAAACTGATGAAACCCATGGGTTGCAAGCTTGGGGGAGAGGGCAGCAAGGGAGTGAAAATTAGTCTGAATAATTCTGCTCCGAGTAGAGGATTCTAAAGGAGATCAAACAAAAATGCAACCCCTCTCTTGGCCCCATCCTGAGTTCCGTGGAGGAGCTTCCTCTGCTTGCTTCATCAGGAACACGCCTGGAGAGAAAACAGGGGGATTCTGTTTCTGCCCTGGTCCCCTGGTTGCCCGGAGTACATCTTTCTTTTGCTCTTCTAGGAGCCCTGAGTTTATTTGTGATGTCTTTTTCCTTTTCGCTCTGTGCTGGTCCTCTCATACTTTGAATCAAATAAGATTTTTACTTGGCCAACATCCCCATTTCTTCTAATCTATTATTCATCCTGCTGTCATGTGTTCAGCTCACCTCCCTACAGCGTCTCTAGCCATATCGTCCTCCTCTGCACATCTGTGATTCGCCTGTGTCGGGACATCAGCTCAATTTGTCTCATTCAATCCAGAGCTCAATCCGTCTTCATTTTCCTCTCATTGCCCGAGGCTTCGGGCTTGTTGTGGGTCTTGGGGTTTCTGAGGGGAAGTTATACTTGGGCTGAGCATGGAAGCTAACCTCAGGTCACACTTACCCCTGGACGTTGTGTCTTCTCAGCCCCCGTGGCTCCTCTAACCAACTCTAACTGCTCCTTGTCTTTGGACAACATGGCCTCAATGTGTGGTCCCCAGACCAGTAGCTTTAATGTCATCTGGGAACAGGGTAGAAATGCAGACTGCCAAGCCCCACCCCAGACCTATACCATATCAGACATTCTAGGGGCAGGCCCAGTCATCTGTTTTCATAGTCTCCCTCGCCCCCCGCCCCCAGTTGTGATGCATGCACGTTTGAGAGTCTGTGGTCCTGAACAGTAGAGCTCAACCCTGACAGACCTCCAGCAGAGGGGCTTCTCTGATCCCATCTCATTCTTTCCTTGAGCTTTTCTCTAGCTTTAAGAACGACATTAATTCAATGGCCAAAAAAAAGAAAAGAATTATAGCCTATACATTCGATATATCTTTATTAAATACCTATTGTGCTGGGCTTGGAAAACATAGCCCTTGTCCTCGTTGTGTTAAAAGTGGAGCAGCAGAGAGACACATAAACAACTAACTGTAATACAACATGATAAGTACAATAATAGCAGCCTGCTGAAGTGCTGCGGGAGCACAGAGTGGGGAATGATCTACTCTGAGGGAGGTAAAGAATTAATCAGGAGGAGGATGTGGTGAGAGGAGGAATTAGGGAATGAGACAGGCTCTAGCCCCAGGGATAGGATTTCTAGCTTTGAATGCCAGCTAAAACGGAGAAAGGGGAAGGGGGGGGCGGGGGGGGGGGGAGCAGCTGCCCGTGAGGATCCATCGGCACCGGCTGAGCAATCCAGAAGCATTTGGGATCTAGCAGGACCCCCAGCTTGCAGCTGGCAGAAGTTGGCTTTATTGTAGCATGAACAATGTAAGCTACTTGGGTCTGGCCTCCAGGTCAGTGGCTAAGAATAAAGTGCTGGTGCACTGTAATCGGGATTAGCTGCTGTACCACCCTCTCTCCAGAGTTCAGGAATCCATGGTGGAGGAGAAGGTTGACCAGTCTCCGGTGCAGAGAGAGACAGGGGGTCATGGGCCTGGGGGGCAGGCAGACTAAGGACATGTGAGCAGGGAGACCCAGATCATAGGCAAGGAATGATGCACTCAGTGAACAGGAACCAGAGCAGGGCCTGGGTAGAAGGCACTCGAATAGAAAACTGCAGGGCTCGGAGATGGCAGCAGGGAACACAGGCAGAGCACACAGCATGTTCTCCAGAAGCCCGAAGCCCAAATGCTTGAAAACCCAAACTCAGAAACAGGGAGATAGGCCTCGGAACCAGCAGAGAGCAGTGTTTTCACATGCAAGTCTATGGGAATGAACTCCTTGGTGTCCCAGCGTGGGGGCCTGATGAGGAGCTGTGACCGATAGACAGCAGTGCCATCTCGGTTCCTTTTCCTTTTTTTTTTTTTTATAAATATGTTTTTATTGATTTCAGAGAGAGGAAGGGAGAGGAAGAGAAAGATAGAGGGATGAGAGAGAATCATTGATTGGCTGCCTCCTGCACACCCCCTACTGGGGATCGAGCCCTCAACCCAGACATGTGCCCTGACCAGGAATCGAACCATGACCTCCTGGTTCATAGGTCGATGTTCAACCACTGAGCCACACCAGCCGGGCTCTGCTCCTTTTCTGTATGGCAACATCTCCAGAAACTCAGCACACAAAACATGTATGTCAAAATTTGATTTGGCCAAAGGACCATTCAAGTGGCTGAATTTTTATTTGGAAAAAGGGGAGGTTCCAACTCCATGCTTTCTCCCCCAGATGATAAGATTCCACATAGAGGCTATAACAGCCAGACCTTGCTGGGAAGTCTGGATCCCGTGGCTGGGCCCCAATAGGATTCCTTGGGAGGACCAAGTTGGATCACCGAAAGGAAGCCACAGCAGTCCATATTTGGGTTTTGGTCAGCTTATGGGTGCCCCAGGGACACACGGTAGTTTGGAGACCAGGCCAGGCAGTCCACTTCTTTAAGTTTCTGCTCCTTGTGGGATACAAAGGTGTAAAGCAGGGTTTGGAATCCTCACAGGCCTTCAGGGAACAGGCAGGTAATAAAAACACATGGTGCGGCTGGGAAGGAGACAAAAGGGAATGGTGGGGCCTAGAGAGAAATGGAAAATGCAGGCCCACCTAGAGGAATCCAAAATCAGTTATTTATAACACAGTTTCCTGGCCTCACTCTGGGGGACTGGCTTTAGTGGGTTTGTGAGTCCTGATCAAAGGAAAGGGGGTCATGGAAACAGAAGGCCAGGGGCCATGTATGTAGGAGTTTTCGAGGGGAGGTGTATGCAGGGAGAGTGTATGTGCTAGAAATGTCCGTCCCAAAGCTAAGCGTGAGCATGGCTGCTGGGGAAGGGCTGAGAAGAACGGAATTGAAATGGTCTTGGGTTTAGGCTGCTGCCCTGTCCAGCTGAGAGGTGACTCTGGCTCAGGTCATGCCTGGCCCACACCACTCTTTGCTCAGGGTGACTCAACTCTGACCTAGAGTTTATTTTTATATAAATATTTACAGAGCAAATTCGAAGAATCTGTTAGGGGAAATGATGGACTTAAAATGAGAGAGGAGGCCTAGTGAAATGAAGCTCCTTTGAAAGGAGTGAAAGCCCACACCTAGGAACCCCAGACCTTAGCTCCTCCTCACCTCATCAGTGCTACTCCCAGGGAAGTCCTTGTGCGTGTTTTCTCTTTGGGAGGAAGGGGAGGGGCAGACAGTCCTGACCTTCACGTGGGTCAGGTTCAGCTTCATGAAACCAGTTAATGACAAAAGCCAAGTTCTGCCTTTGTGTGCCCATGGGAACACACCTCCCTCACCGCCCATCCCTTCTTCCTCCCCAAACAAGAAACACACACACACACACACACACATACACACACACACACACACACGAAATTCTCTGTACCTCCTCTCCAGAAGCAGAAACTGCCAAGATCACAGCCCCGACCCTAGGAAGTGCTACCAAGGATTAAAATATATCTTTGTATTTGAGAGGGACTAGGAAAATGAGTAATGCAGAATTTGGGGTTCAGACAAAGTTACAGATCCAGCCAGGCCCTCCATTCCCTTGGATGGCTGCTGAATGCTGACTTACACAGGAACTTTGGACAGTAGAGGTTTTTTAAAATTCCCTAGCAGCTAATCTGAAGCTCATTTGTTAGTTTTGAGAGGCACAGTTTGCGTAACGTAGAGTTGTAAGTAGCTCTGGTGAGCATATTGGTCCTGATTTCCCCAGCCTGGGCCCTAGAAGTGAGTGATGTGGGCTGATAGCTCCCGGGGAGCTCAGAAGGGCTCCAGGAAGTTCGAGGAACATGTAAATGTTGTGAGCAAGAGTTTGTCCTCCAACGTCACAAGGAAACTCACTTCAAACCCCAGCTCTGCTCCTTCCAGCTGTGTGACCTTGAACCGTGACTTAACTTTCACGGTGCAACTTCTTCATCTATGAAGTGGGGATGCTAGTGGAGCCATGGGTTATGATGGGGTGATGCATGTATCACAGCTGACATTCATCAAGCACCTTGTAAGTATTCCCTGTCACAAAATTTTTAGAAAAAAGGGAAACAAAAGGGGGAGAACAGTACTGTGTCCTCCTTTGAACTCCTGGGCACCATCAGTGCAGCAGTCTTTCTGGTGCATCATAGATGCGTCTTAGCTCAAGAGCAGGATCCCCGTCTTTTCATCTCAAATCAACTGCAGGGCATAGAATAAAAGAACTCTGGTCTATGCTCATTATTGCTCCAGGGGCCCCACGCCTTTACCCTGGTTTACGCACTGCTGTCCTGAACCACGCTGAAGCCATCGCCACTTTTAGCCCCAGTTCTGTCCACTGTCCCTCTCTGGCCGGAGGCCCTGGAGCCCTCCCTGCCCACTGCTTCGCTCTGAGACACAGTTGCCTTCCTGCCTCATTCCACTGCGTCCTGTCCCCCACCAGGGATGGCTTTCCCTCTGCACTGGGGGCTCCTTTCCATTGACAGAAAAACCAACCACAATCTTTGGCCATCAGGAGAGTGAGCAGACCTTGGGCAGGAGGAGAGGAGAACATGGTGAGTGGTGGGCTCAGTGGCCCCAAGATGCCCCTCATCAGCCATATTCCCCCTTGCAGGAGCAGGAGGCCACCCACCACCATGAGCAGCACCCTGTCACCCACAGACTTCGACAGTTTGGAGATCCAGGGCCAGTACAGCGACATCAACAATCGCTGGGACCTGCCTGACTCGGACTGGGACAATGACAGCAGCTCAGCCCGCCTCTTTGAGAGGTCTCGAATTAAGGCCCTGGCAGGTGAGAACAGGGGAGGGCCCAGGGAGATCTGAGGACGCTGGGGACAGAAGCTTGTCGGGAGGAGTCCTTTAACTTCATGGGAAGGCAGGCTTTCTAAGCTGCTGCACGGGAGTGGCAAATCCACATCACCCTATCAAGAGCCTGGTCCCCAACTCCAGCCTTTGGAACAAACTTCATGCAATCCAGAACATTCCCCAGCTTCCCTGACCCCAGCAGAGAGAGGTCCTGCTGACTCTGGGACTCAGCTGTGTTCCCCTCTGCACTCAGCTGGCTTCTTGGCCTCTGACCCTGAGTCATGTCCTGAATTCTCTTGCACTTGGTCTTGCTGTTTGCTTCCACCCACCTCTCCTTTACCTTTCATCCCCTTGTGTCTTCATTGGTTTCCACTGTCATCTCTCACAACTGTTCTTCCCCACACACACACACCCAGTCCATTATTCGCTCCTCTCCCTCCCCACCTGTTCCCTCCACCTGCCGCCTGTTCCTCCCATTATTTCATCTACCTATTCCCTGAAGCAGGTGCCCTCTACCCTCCCCTGGTTTGCTCTCTGCCTGGCCCCTGCCCTCCCCTACGGCCTGGGCTTTCCCCTTCAGCTCCTCCAAGCTCAAACAAACCCGTTGGACCGGGCCTCCCTGCGTTCCCTGGGAGGAGTTGTCATGGCAACAAGAGTGCAGCTGCCACCTGACACCCCTAGCGGATGGCCTGGCCCGCATGGGGCTGAGTCACCCACACACCCCAAGGCTACCCACCCCATCAGACTACCCTCCTCCACCCCACCTTGTCTTCCCACTGACTTACTGGCCTCCCAGCCAAGTGCAGTGGGAGAGGTCCCACCTACTCCCTCCTGAGAGGTGGTGCTCCCAGCGTGGGTGGGGTGGCTTCCCGGAAGAAGGGAGACACTGAAGGGGGTGGTTCCCAAACCTGGCCACACTTTTCACAGAACCCACCCAGGGCCGTTTTTACAAACACGATTGCCAAGCCCCTTCCTGACACTTGGATTAGAATCTTTGGACATGCGGTCCAGATGTCAGGGTTTTTAAGCTCTCCAGGCAATTCTTTCAGCCAGCCCAGCACCAGTCAGAGGACCTCCACGTGGTGGCATAGCTTCTGGGGACCCCTTATCATTTTCTCCGGGGCTTCTCTGTCCTGGTTGGGTCTTCAGGCTGGCTTGGCTCCCTGTGGATGGGAGAAAACAGGGACATGGGTTGTGAGAACATCGCCTCTTTGGGGGAAAGTTTCCCTGGTGCCCTGGCTCTGGGAACACGTAGCCTCTAGAACTGTCATGATGCCTGATGCACATGCCACGCGATACCAGGACTGGTGCGATGTCTGTGCGCCCCATGCTGCCTCTGGCTCTCTGAAGAGGCCTCCCTTTGAGCTTTGCTTTGCACTGACCTCGCACTAGTAGGTGCCAAATATATGCTGAATGAATGACGATGGGAGAGGCGAGGCTGGGCTGTAAGGGAAAGAGCTGAAGCCCAGAGACAGGTGGGAAGAGAATCTGGTAGATTGCTCAGCAGTGGGTGTACTGGGGGCCTGGCATGGCCTGGCTGGGGGCCGAGGGGCCCAGTGTCAGGAGAGGGGTGGGACTGGAGGCGATGATGACAAACAAGTGGGAGGGATAAGAACGCGGATTTCACAGATACAGGAACGTCAGGAGTTTCTCTTTCTCTGCTCTCTGAGCTGGGGATCACAGCCCATGTCCTGAAGCGGGGGCCTCCCAAAGTCACCCAGAGAGGGGCCATCCTTGTCACAGCTGACAACCTTTGGGAAGCAGGACTTTGGCTGGGGAATCCTCTCTTGGCTTCTCTGGACTCTTAGGCAACTCAGGGCCTGATGGGCAGGTCTCTAAGAGGCTTGCAGTCCCTCCTCCGCCCCACAGGGCCTGGCCCTGCCCCAGCCGCGGGCTCCGCCTCCACCCCTCCCCCGGCACTGTCCAACCTGTTTGTCTGGAGCTGCCTCTGTCTCCTCTCACCACAGCCAGGTGTGCCCTGCTGCTTGTCTGGGAGTTGGGGATCCCAGACATCCTGTAACTCCTTTTTCTAACTCCTTGAACTTCTACCATCTTTGGACCACCCCCTTCACCACCACCCAGGACCCCAGCCTCTGGGGATCCCAGGCTCCAGGGAGGCTGAACCTGCGACCCTGCCCCTGTGCGGGCAGGGCATGGACTCTGGGCCCCCAGCTGTGTAGAAGGCAGCGGGCACCATGAATGGGAACGGGGTGAGCAGGGTGCACGGGCACAGCCTGAACGGGGCTGGTGAGTTTTACTATGAGGCTGTGGAAGGGTCTCAGAACCCCAGGGGCCTCCTGCTCTCGCCAGCTGCCTTCATCAACCCCGCTCAGTACGCCAGCGTGCTGGAAGGACGCTTCAAACAGCTTCAAGGTGAGCTCCTCGGGCCCAGGGGAGCGGAGGGGATCCTGGGGGCATGGGAGAGGAGCCAGAGTGAAGAACGGGAGTGGAACGTTGGCTGTGACTCAGGCGTTTGTGCTGGGAGACAGTATGCCAGGGGAATAATTACAAGTGGCCAGAAAATACGTGGATGCCGACAGCATGGGGGAAAGCCGCGACCCACTCACTGGAAGGGTCTGTGAGCGTGTGAGTGGGTGTGACCGCAAGGCCCCGCTGTGTCCCCCAGTGAATGCAGTGACCATGGAGGCGGCAGGCGAGGCTGAGAAAAGCAGCGCCGGTGTCAGCAAATAGGGAGACCTCCCGCGAGGTCTCACTGAGATGTTCACTTTCGGTGGGTCTGAAGGCGCAGGCCTGCCGGGATATTTGGGGAAGGAGGAGAGGGGAGTGAGCCGGGAGGCCTAGGGACCCAGGCTTGTGAGTGGCGCCCTGAGTTTCTGCGTGGGTCTGAGTATGCGAGGAGGCAGTGTGTGTGGGAACTGGGCAGTGTGTCAAAGGGAGTTGGTGCAGGCAGACTTAGGTATAAGTCTGAGCAGGCGTGTGTTCGTCTGGCACCAGTGTTTCCGTGTGTTTCTGGAAGTCTCTGTGTTTGGTTGGGGTTGTCTGTGGAT
This sequence comes from Myotis lucifugus, assembly GCF_000147115.1. Classification (NCBI taxonomy): domain Eukaryota; kingdom Metazoa; phylum Chordata; class Mammalia; order Chiroptera; family Vespertilionidae; genus Myotis; species Myotis lucifugus. The sequence goes on along the minus strand of NW_005871421.1, from coordinate 880,842 downwards.
GCTGTGGACGCTTATGAAGTTACACTTTGTCTCTAGTGCTTGGCTTTGCACATTTCTCTCCCGGCCGCCACTGTTTCCACGTCTTCCCCGTTCATTCTGTCTGTGTGCCAACATGGCCCCCCCCACTGTGCCTGGCATGGACAGTCCCATGGATCCAGGAGTGGCCGGTGGTCCAGGAAACCCCTGGCTTAGTTGGTAGACCCTGAAAGGAGCCCCAAAAGCTCCCGTGGTCCCGCAGTGCTGCAGAGCACGAGCTGTCCCGTGCAGCTGTTAGAACCCCGAGGTTGGCCGGGCGCAGGGGTTGGAGGTAAGAAAGACAGGACGAGACACGGGTGTGTCGTGTGTTTTGTGGGTGAGGTGCGTAGGAATGTGAGATTAAGGGATGAGTCTTTTCAGTTTCTGAGATGCTGGTGCTGAGAGGGAAACAAGAGTGACTGTTCAGGTCCTGGCCACTCGGGCTGGATCCTTGCACTGGGCTCCCCTGGGGAGAACTGACGGAAATCTTAGTGACCGAAGCAGCGTCCAGTGGCCTGAGCTTCTTCCCTCAGTTTGTCATTGATGACATTTTTAATTTTTAGTTTTTGGTGGAACCTAAGAGCATCCCCTCAAGCAGCGCCCCTCCCTGTGGACCAGGCAACAGGACATTTCCTCATTTTTTGAGATAATTGGCACTTGACTCTGCCTGGCTCCGCCCCACACATACCCCGTGTTTCTTGGGCTCACTCTCTTCCCTGTTCCCAACTTCAAGATCTTATTTTTCTTCTCAGTGTTGGAAGGTTGGGGTCCCGGGAGCACATCCCTTGCAGCCCATTGAATGAACCCACCTCAGAAAAGCCCGTCTCTAAATTATCCCAGGAGAGCAAGCTGGCTCCGGCGGCCTGCAGGCTCTATGATGTCACATCGTTCTAATAGCCACTTGCAAGAGCCGCTGCTGTGCTTTAAGTCCGCACCCTCCCATTTGCCCACCACCCAAAGAGAGCAGCCGCACGGCCTGCCGGGCGAGCACTGTCCTGGGCCTTAGGCGGCTCCTGTAGAACAGACTCACCCAGGACCTCACACACCCGGCCCGCTTAATCAGCACAGGGCCCTGTTGAAGCGGGAAGTGTTATGCCCGTTTTATAGATGAGGAAAGTGAGGCTCTGATAGAGGAAGTAACCGTTGCACCACTGTTACCTGGCTGCGCCCTGATCCCAGATCCCAGCCCTTCCCTCCATGTTTCGCAGCTTCTAATTTCTTTCATCCTTTCTTCTCAAAGCCTGTATCTCCCTCTCATTTTTGTCCTTTATCTTACTGGGATGAGCTCATTCCCGTTTCTTTATTTCCCTGCTTTTTAAGTTATTTTCCTTTTGGCCATCTTCCTTCCCTCCTCCCCCTCCCCAGACCTCACCTCCTGCCTCTCAGGCACCCCTCACCCCGCAAACGCACCAACTGGTGATTAGAAACAACTGTATTTGAAGGACAGAAATGACCTCATGTTGCCACCACAGATGAGCGAGAAGCCGTGCAGAAGAAAACCTTCACCAAGTGGGTGAACTCGCACCTGGCCCGGGTGACCTGCCGGGTGGGCGACCTGTACAGCGACCTCCGGGATGGACGCAACCTCCTGAGGCTCCTCGAGGTGCTGTCAGGAGAGACACTGGTGAGCTGTGGTCACCAGGGAGGAGGGGGCCTGAGAAACGGTGGCCCAGGGGCGATCTGCAGGGGTCTCCCCTAGAGAGGAGAGTGACCCTCAGAGCGAGAGCAGTAGCTGCCCCGTACGGAGCCCGGTTTCATTCTGAGGCTTTGCTGCGTGGATTAAGCAGGAGCATTGCTTCAGGGAGACAGGAACAGTGGCCCCATTGAAAACATTTCTTTTCCCACCCACTCTGCGTGCAATTAATTCCCTTGGGAATCTTAATCTGGCCCGAGCCTCATCTGCAACCTCAGCTTTGGCTCCATGAACTTGGGCCCAGCCCTGAGGCAGTCCCTGTGTTCCCGAGGGAGGTCATGGGGAAGGTGTGCAAAGCAGGGCCCGGGAAGGGAGGAGGGGAGGAGGAGGCCCACGGTCCCATGCCTTTGTGTCCCCTGACCCTCAACAGCCAAAGCCCACGAAGGGCCGCATGCGGATCCACTGCCTGGAGAATGTGGACAAGGCCCTGCAGTTCCTGAAGGAGCAGAAAGTGCACTTGGAAAATATGGGCTCCCATGACATTGTGGACGGAAACCACCGCCTGACCCTGGGGCTGGTCTGGACGATCATCCTTCGGTTCCAGGTACCCGGCTCAGTGCACTGAGTGCTGCTCGGCACCTCGGGCTGCACCGCGCGGTCCCTGCCCGTCCAGCGTGTGGTCAGTGTACAAGTGGAGGGTGTAGAACCGTGTAGAGCAATCAGGGACTCTCCTCATTAAACAGGGCAGCGACTGGCGTGGCAAGTTCCCTGTGGCCCAGTCTATGTCCAGGTCACGGGCAGTAGGACCACATGTTGGTCCACAAGGGACTGGACGTTTTACAAACTGGTTCTTCACCACGGAGAGTTTAAGAACTACATCTTGGGTCTGGCCACTGGCCCATGCCTCTGCCTCAGACTCTGCTTACCTCCCTGAAAAGAGCAGCCACCCTACTCCTTATGCTCCGAGCATGGCCAGTCCAGTGTCCTGGTGCCACCACATCCCTCCTGGTCTCCCCGGATGTAGCCTCCTCTGCTCCTTCCAGCCCTAAGCAGGGCTCTGTCCGCTTCACCTTCGAAACCCAGCTCTCAGCAAATGTTTACTCGCCCACCCGAAGATCCCCACCCGCAGGAACCAGCACCTTTCATTTCAGGGTGCTTCCACTGTTCTGACTTCCACCCCACTCTGCTGCCGCAGATCCCTTTGACCCCGTGTTCTGTGGTCACTGGCCCAGGAGGAAAGGTCCCCCGGCTCCGTCTCTACCACCCCTATTACAGGAGTCTAGAGAGCAGTTTTCTGTCGCATATCTCTGAGCATCTCCGATAACTCCAGGAGCCCCTGTCCAGGGAGTCAAGGCCTCCCTTCCTTCCCTCTTAGATCCAAGACATCAGTGTGGAAACAGAAGACAACAAGGAGAAGAAGTCAGCCAAGGATGCCTTGCTGCTGTGGTGCCAGATGAAGACGGCCGGGTGAGACTGCCCAGGGAGCGTGGCCTTGGAGGGGGGGAGGCACCGAGGCCGGGCGATAACGGAAGGGCAGGCCCCAGGAACCTTGAGTCTTGCTCGAACCAGGGCTTGGACCTGATTTCCCTCGTCTCTGTCTGTAGGTATCCCAATGTCAACGTGCACAACTTCACCACCAGTTGGAGAGATGGGCTGGCCTTCAATGCCATTGTGCATAAGCACCGGTGAGAAGAAGGGGTCAGCGGGCCTGTCGGAGCTGCTGGGTGGGTGGGTTACTGACCCAGGGGCACGCACACATGTTGATGGAGCAATGAGACGAGCTCCACAGCAATTGTGAGGAATGAACGCCGGGAGAAGAGCCAGGATGTGGGGGCGCAGTGTTGCAAAGAAGGCTTGTGCTGGGAACCCGGGGGCATAGGCGCAGTGAGTGTGGGTCTGGGGCGCCTGGTCCTGGACACAGTGGACTCAGTGACTTGGGATAAAGAAAGGGGTGGCTTTGCTTTCCTCTTGAGGATCTTCGGTGTTTCTGATATTTCTGTATTCCTCCCGCCCCAGGCCAGACCTGCTGGATTTCGAGTCCCTGAAGAAGTGTAACGCCCACTACAACCTACAGAACGCCTTCAACCTGGCCGAGAAGGAGCTGGGGCTCACCAAGCTTCTGGACCCCGAAGGTGGGCCGAGCTTGCGAACACGACGCTGTGCCATAGAGACAGATGGGCTTTCTTTGGGGAGTGATGACAGTGTTCTGGAATTAGATGGTGGCAATGGCTGCACAACCTTGCGAATGTGCTAAAAACCACCACTGAGGCATACACTCTAAAAGGGTGAATGCAACGGTGTAAAAATTACATCCCGATTTTAGAAATGTAAAAGCTGTGGGAAGAAAGGCAGGCAGCCCTGTGCCAGAAATAGCCCAGAGACAAGGCTGGTCCCAGCTCTGTGACCCGCAGCCAGTCACTTGCCTCAGTGGCTCAGTTTCCTCGTCTTCAAAATGAGAAGACGGTCCAGCTGGTCTCTAAGGGCCCTTCTTATTCCAAAATCATAGGGTTCTAAGTTAAGCTACGTGACCTGGAGAGCTCAGCAAGCACTGGGCCTGTGGTCAGCTGACCCTGCTGATGGGCCCTGTGGCTCTGATGTTAACGTTGATGAGACCGGGAATGGCCACTGGGCTCTTATTCTGTCCCTGGCACCGCACGGACATGCTTTCATTAATCTAACCCACACAGCACGCCCTTTGAAGTCAGTGCCATTATTACCCTCAGCTAAAGGAAGAGGAGCCGGGGCCTGGAGAGGTTAAGTGCCTTTCCCGAGGTCAGACGGCCGGTGGAGCTGAGGTTCACCTTCAGGCGGCGGGGCTCCAGAGCCAGTTTCCGTTTCTCTGCCACCTCTGAGGGCGGAGAGCAGTCTTGGTGCAGCCAGAAAAGGGAAGGAGGGAGAGGCCCGGTGACTTCCTGCGGGAGACACTCCCTCTTAAGGTCACCGGGCAGATTTGGGTCTTGGGTATTTTCTGCCTGTTTTCCATCCCCCCTCCCCCCTTCAATCATTACCTTTGTGGCTACTTACTATCACTGTTTCTCCAAGATGAAGGCTCTGGCCGTGGAAGGCAAAAGAGTTGGGAAGGTACTGTCCACCGCGGGGCAGTAGGCGTAAAGGCCTACGCCCTCTTAGTCCGGGGTGACAGACGTCAGCGAACTAGTGATGAAAGTAGACCAGACACAAGGTTCCTTGTAGAGCATTTGAGAAGCACAGCCAGGGTAAAGGACATCTAAGTAAAGCCAAGTATCCAATAGCTTTCTGCGATGATTTCAGCGGCTCCTGCCTTCTCGGGGTTTTCAGAGGTGACCAGGAGGGCTTCCGGCCCCCCAGTCTTCCCTTTAGGAAGGGTACACTCAGCCTAATTAAGAGAACCCAAGGCTTTCAAGTCAGAGTCAGCCTTGGCCCTTGTGGTGGGAGCTGATTTGCCCTGATGGACTCACTTCCAGGGGCCCACGGCTGAACTTTGGGATTGAGGTCAGATACAGCCTTGACCGTGCCCAGAGATGGCCATGAGAACTGGCCTCTAACCCTGCTGCTGGGCTCATGGGCCCTTCCCCTGAACATCGCGGGTTCAGGGGGCTTCATTCATACCTCTGTCTTGCTGCCCCTGAATATTCTGACTTCTTACACATCTTTCGAGCCCATAAGTCCATGATCCATCCCCAAGTGGGAATGCTATTTCTTTCCTTGTCTTGCTTCCTCCAACAGCTAAATTTGGTCTCCACGTCGGGAATGCTGGTAAAAGCCTCCTTGGGTTTCTGAGCTTTGTACTCTGCTTGTTTCTCAGAGGAAAAAAAAAGTTACCTTTTCATGCCCTTTTAATCCATGTGGTTCATTTGTCATTTTGCTGTGAAGGGAGCTGGCAAGATGTCAGCCTTGGAGGGCCAGGGGTTGGGGGAGCTGGCGTTGGGGTAAGAGATTCACGTTGCAGGGGCCCTTCTGGGAGGCAGGCTTCTCATCTCTGCCTGACCTGAGTGCTCTTTTTTCCCAGATGTGAATGTGGACCAACCAGATGAGAAATCCATCATTACCTATGTGGCTACTTACTATCACTATTTCTCCAAGATGAAGGCCCTGGCTGTGGAAGGCAAAAGGATTGGGAAGGTACTGTCCACCGCAGGGCAGTAGGTGTAAAGGCCAGAGAAGGCCTGGCCTCAGGGTCTTACCCCCCTCAAGCAGGGGCAGGGTGGAGCTGCAGGACTGGGCCCAGGGTCCATGGACAGGACCCCACGTCACTGTCTCGCAGGTGCTGGACCACGCCATGGAGGCCGAGCGCCTGGTGGAGAAGTATGAGTCCCTGGCCTCGGAGCTGCTGCAGTGGATCGAGCAAACGATCGTGACCCTCAATGACCGGCAGCTGGCCAACTCCCTGAGCGGGGTCCAGAACCAGCTGCAGTCCTTCAATTCTTACCGCACCGTGGAGAAGCCGCCCAAGTAAGTGCCCCTGGGCCGCTCCTTGCCGCAGCGGGCCCGCCCCGAGCTGTGCTCACCCGAGAGGAAGCTAAATTAGGATGGCCTTTCGGGAGGGAAATTTGGCAGTGCATAGATGCAGAGGAGGCTCATCTCCTTCGGCTCAAAGCACTAGAAGCAGCCCCCCGAATGAATTCTTAAATGATTATCCATTAAAGAAAAATCAGGCTGTGGAAATGATTGCCAAGGGATGTAGAGTCAGTGCAATCCACTCAGATACTGGTCAGGGCCCCGGCAACCCAGCCCCAGCTTAGGGACCGGGTCAGGGGATGGGACCGGACAGGCAACACAGGAGTGTGGCTAGTAGCTTGCACATTGCAGAAGTTCTTATCATCTATACAGGGTGTCCCCCAGGAATGTATATACACTATAATAGCTATCGGCTGTTAAAGTGTGTATACATTTGAAAAAATGAAATGTATTTTAATAAACACTGCCTTTATAATTATTCAAAGTGTGTGTATACATTCTGGGGGGACACCCTATATATTTTAGAAATTAACTCTTTTCAAGGATGGAACTGCTGTTAGGCAGTTCTATACAGTGTATGCTAAAATGCCTGTTTTCCTATTATGGAGCTCTTTTGGAGCTAGTATGCTTCAGCTCCAAAGCTAGAATTAATCCAGAAAACATCTATTCCCATACATTCCAGGGAATGATTTGACCCAGAAAATCCTCTTCTGGGCATTGAACAAAGATGTAGCTTCAAGGATGTTCACCAGCGTGACCTTTGTAAAAGAAAAATAAGTCACAACCACTGACACTTGTGTCGATTGGCTAAAAAGATGTTCATGACAGTTTACAAAACAGTTATTTGTGGACAACAGAGAGCAAAGAGCTAAGTCCAGGTTCAAAGTGCCTGAGTTCAAATCCTGGCTCTTCAACTTAATGGTTGTGAGTTGTTACCCTCTCCGTGCCTCAGTGTTCTCATCTGGAAAATGGGGGTAATAGGAGGATGTAGCTGCAGGGAGAACTAAGCAATGTGTGTAAAGTCCTTGGAAGAAGACCTGCCCCGCAGTGAGAGAGTCCTGGACAAATGTTAGCCACAGCTGTGATCCGAGCCCATCTGTGTAAAATGAAAATGAAGCAAGTGTGTGCCAGTGGGTAACGGGCCATTTCTGGGTGGTTTTCAGGTGTTTTTAAATTACGTTCTTTTGATTCGCCAGTATTCTCTGTCTTTCATGTGTTGCTTTTATGAGAAGAAAATCGGCACAGGACACTTCATTGTAAAACGTAGAGTCCCTGTTCCCCCCCACCTCCCCCGTGACCTTTGACTCTGACCCCACCCCGGCCTCCCGCCCCAGGTTCACGGAGAAAGGGAACCTGGAAGTGCTGCTCTTCACCATCCAGAGCAAGCTGCGGGCCAACAACCAGAAGGTGTACACTCCCCGTGAGGGCCGGCTCATCTCTGACATCAACAAGGTCCACCACCCCCCTTTCCCATCCCACGGGCGTCCCACCCTTGGCACCAGCCCCTACGGCCCCAACTTGAACTCTGGTCCCCGATGCCCACACCCCTCCCTGGTGCAGACGTGACTCACACATTCTCTCATGTGTCCTGCACACCCCTCTTCCTCTTCCCTCTGCCTCTCCATGTGAGTTCACATAATAAAATCATGCCCTAGTCTCTTATCTTGTTCAGCCTGATGATTAATGAAAGTAATAGGGGTCACCCACCATCCCCCCTCCCCCCCCTACACACACACACACACAAACAAATCCAGTGGTTTCCATTGTTCCCGGTCCCCTCCAGTCCTTGCCTGAAGCAGGCGTAGTTTTCCTGTGGCCACTGCACTCACGCCGCCCCTGCTTCTCATACCTCCATGCACCGGCTCTAACTGAGCGCATTCCGCAGATGCACTAGACCGCGCTTCCCCGGGACTCACCATGTGCCCAGCCCCAGTGACCCCTCCTTCCCGAGCCCTGGCCCTTCAGCACTGATCCCGTCCCACCTCACAGGCCTGGGAGCGGCTGGAGAAGGCCGAGCATGAGCGCGAGTTGGCCCTGCGCACCGAGCTGATCCGCCAGGAGAAGCTGGAGCAGCTGGCCGCCCGCTTCGACCGCAAGGCCGCCATGCGGGAGACCTGGCTCAGCGAGAACCAGCGCCTCGTGTCCCAGGTAGAACACGGGGGCTCTTGGCCTGTCCAGGCTGCTGGGGAGAAGGGGGAGAGGGTGGTGGATAAGAAGGCCTGCAGGGTGGGGAGCTAATGAAACAAGAAGTCCATCACGTGGATAAAAAGACCAAGCATCCCAGGAGCCAGGAGCCAGAGGCTTGAGCAGGAGAAAGGGTTGGCGAGACAGGATGAGATGGGATAGAGAGGAAACGGAGAGCCGCCTCATGGGGTTGGCATCTTGCAGCCGAAGTGCTGGCGGGGTTGGGAGGGCGGGGAGGTAGCGGGATGAGCAGAGCTTCCTGAGCTCCCAACCTCCCTCCCTGTCCCAGGACAACTTTGGGCTGGAGCTGGCGGCCGTGGAGGCAGCAGTGCGGAAGCATGAAGCCATTGAGACGGACATCGTGGCCTACAGCGGCCGGGTGCAGGCTGTGGACGCCGTGGCCGCTGAGCTGGCCGCCGAGCGCTACCACGACATCAAGCGCATCTCCGCGCGGCAGCACAACGTGGCGCGGCTCTGGGACTTCCTGCGGCAGATGGTGGCCGCCCGGCGGGAGCGGCTCCTCGTCAACCTGGAGCTGCAGAAGGTGTTTCAGGACCTGCTCTACCTCATGGACTGGATGGACGAGATGAAGGTGCGGTGATTGGGATTCTGGGGGTACAGTCCCTCACGTGCTTGGCTGGTCTTCACAGAGTATGTTCCAGAGCAGGGCCCTGTCCCCAGTTAGATGAACAGAGCAAACAGGTCCCTGTCCTCATGGGTTCATGTTCTAGTGCAGTGATGGCGAACCTTTTGAGCTCGGCATGTCAGCATTTTGAAAAACCCTAACTTAACTCTGGTGCCGTGTCACGTATAGAAATTTTTTTGATATTTGCAACCATAGTAAAACAAAGACTTATATTTTTGATATTTATTTTATATATTTAAATGCCATTTAACAAAGAAAAATCAACCAAAAAAATGAGTTCGCGTGTCACCTCTGACACGCGTGTCATAGGTTCACCATCACTGCTCTAGTGGGAGGAGACAGAGGATAAAACCATGGACCCATCAACAAACAAAAGAGCAGGTGCACATAAAACCGCCGGGGAGACAAGCGGGGCTGTGGAGGGAGTGGTCTGGAAGGCCTCGCTGAGAAAACGCCTTCAAGCTGAGCTCAGAATAGTGCAAGGAGCCAGCACAGGGAGAGCTGAGAAGATTCCCAGGCAGACGGCGCACCTAACAAAGGCCCTGGCCGTTGCAGCCTGGCGTGTTCAGCATGAGAGGGGACGGGGCGGGGGCAGGGAATGGGACAAGGAAGGCAGTGGCCAGCTCAGCTCACTGAGGCCTTACAGGCCTGGTCAGGGAGTTTGGATTATTATTTTTGTTGTTGTTAATCCTCACCCGAGGACATTTTTCCCATTGATTTTTAGGGAGAGTGTAAGAGAGAGGGAAAGACAGAGAGAAACATTGATGTGAGAAACACATCGATTGGTTGTCTCCTGCACAAGCCCTGACCAGGTCCCGGGCCGGGGAGGAGCTTGTAACCTAGGTGTGTACCCTTGACTGGAATCGAATCAGGGACCCTTTGGTCCACAGGCCAATGCTCTATCCACTGAGCCAAACCGGCTAAGGCAGGAGTTTGGATTTTATTCATAGTAACATGGAGCCTTTTTAAAAAAATATATTTTTATTGATTTCAGAGAGAGGAAGGGAGAGGAAGAAAGAGATAGAAACATCAATGATGAGAAAATCATCCATCAGCTGCCTCCTCACGCCCCCTACTGGAGATCAAGCCCAAAACCTGGGCATGTGCCCTGACCATAAATCAAACCATGATCTCCTGGTTCATGGGCTGACGCTCAGCCACTGAGCCACACTGGCTGGGCTTTTTTTTTTTTTTTAATCCTCACCCCAGGAATATTCTTCCACTGATTTTTAGAAAGAGTGGATGGGAAGGGTAGAGACAGAGAGAGAGAGAAACATCAATGTGAGAGACACATCATAGTGCCATGGGGTCTTAAAAGTGATCAGAAGGTTTTGAAAAGGGGAGAGACGTGATTCCACTTGGTTTTTAGAAAGGCCACTTTGGCCACGTGAAGGTCTGTGGGCAGCCAGAGGGGAGCCGAGAAACGGGTTCGAGGCTGCTGCAGAGATCTAGGCGACAGATGGGGATAAGGAGGGGTCTGGAGAGGTGCTGAAGATTACTAGATGCTGATGATAATAGGAGGTGATAATTCTGGGGCCGAGAAAATGAGTCAGAGCAGGATTTAGGAAGAGGGTCCTGCCACAGGAGGCGAGTTGAGTACAAAGAGGCCAGGGTGCCAGGACAGTACTGGGGTGTCCCTGTGTGTGTGAGGGCTCACAGATGGGAGCAGGTGTGTTCACCTGGGTGTGACACAGGAGCCGCTCAGAGAGTTCGGGAGGTGCGATTGACCCAGGAAAATGGAGTGAGGGTGGCACAGGTGTGTGGCGGGGCTGAAAGAGGCCTGGTGAGGGGACCTGGGTGGCTCTCCGATGGCATCGATGTGCCTGGTGTGCCTGGCAGGGCCGGCTGCAGTCCCAGGACCTGGGCAAGCACCTGGCTGGAGTGGAGGACCTGCTGCAGCTACACGAGCTGGTGGAAGCAGACATCGCCGCGCAGGCTGAGAGGGTGCGGGCTGTCAGTGCCTCTGCCCTGCGCTTCTGTGACCCAGGAAAGGGTGAGAACTGGGGGAGGAACTGGAAACGGGAGGGGCTGGGAAGGAGCATTATGAGCTGAAGCATGAAGAACAAGACTGGGAAAATCTGGGTTCAGGAAGGATGATGGGTGGATGGTGGGTGATAGAACGAGGGAGGGAGCTCTAGGGAGTAGAGTGAGGGTTTGAGACCAGAGATGGATGGGCAACAGGAGGGCCCCGTTACAACTCTGCCCCTGCACCGTGACTTTTTCAGAGTACAAACCGTCGACCCGCAGCTGGTGTCAGAGCGGGTGGCCACCCTGGAGCAGACCTTCGAGGCCCTGTGCAAGTTTGCTGCGCCAGGCGGGCCCGTCTGGAGGAGTCCCCCGCTCTGGCGTTTCCTCTGGGAGGCGGGCGAAGGCCGAGGCCTGGGTGCGAGAGCAGCAGCACCTGCTGGCCTCAGCCGAAACTGGCCGGGACCTGACAGGTGTTCTCCGCCTGCTCAACAAGCACACAGCCCTGCGAGGCGAGATGAGCGGCCGGCTGGGGCCCTTGAAGCTCACCCTGGAGCAGGGCCAGCAGTTAGTGGCCGAGGGCCACCCTGGGGCAGGCCAGGCCGCTGCCCGGGCAGCTGAGCTCCAAGCCCAGTGGGAGCGGCTGGAGGCTCTGGCGGAGGAGCGGGCCCAGCGGCTCGCCCAGGCCGCCAGCCTCTACCAGTTCCAGGCAGATGCAAACGACATGGAGGCCTGGCTGGTGGACGCGCTGCGCCTGGTGTCTAGCCCGGAGCTGGGACACGACGAGTTCTCCACGCAGGCCCTGGCCCGGCAGCATCGGGCCCTGGAGGAGGAGATCCGAGGCCACCGGCCAACCCTGGACGCCCTGAGGGAACAGGCTGCCGCTCTGCCTCTGGCATTGAGCCGCACACCCGAGGTGCAGGGCCGGGTGCCCACCCTGGAGCGGCACTACGAGGAGCTGCAGGCCCGGGCGGGCGAGCGAGCGAGGGCCCTGGAAGCGGCCCTGGCACGCTACACCATGCTCAGCGAGGCCGGGGCCTGCGGGCTGTGGGTGGAGGAGAAGGAGCAGTGGCTCAACGGGCTCACCCTGCCCGAGCGCCTGGAGGACCTGGAGGTGGTGCAGCAAAGGTAGGCCCCCTGCAGGCTCCCTCCGGAATGGCCTTGTGAGTTGGGGGGCTGGGGCGAGGCATGGCCTGTCCCACTGGAAACTGCCTGCTCTTGCTATATCCCTTTGAGTCTGGTCTTTTGTTGTTTTAATGAAAACTGCTAAACATACTCAAAAGTAGAAAAGATTGTGCAACAAACTCCTATATATCCTCCACCCGGGTTCAGTAATTGTTAATATCTTGCTCTATTGGATTCATTTTCCTTTTCAAAAGCCAATCCCCAATATTATCATTTCATCTCTACATTCTCCAGGATGCATCCTTTAAGAAATATGAGGAAGTATTCTTAAACTTATTTTTTTAATTGTGTGTGTGTGGACTTAAAATAGCTAAGGCTTTGAAGTTATAAATCTTTAGATAGAGACACTGATTGACCTCATGAAGTAGCTTGATTTACAGAATAATAAATGTTAAAATCATATAGAAAGGTCGTATTTTTTATAGAACCACAATATCATTATTACACAGAACAAAATTAGCAATGCCTTACTATCATCTACTACTCACTCTATAGTCAGATTTCTTGGTGGTTTTAAAAGTAGTTTTCAAATTATCCCATGACGGGTTGGCAAACTACAACCCTTGGGCCAAATCCGGCCCACAGCCTGTGTTTGTAAATAAAGCTTTATTGGAACAGAGCCACACTCATTCATCTACACATCATCCGAAGATAGCAGAGCTGAATACTTGTGACAAAGACCATATGGCCCACAATCCTAAACTATTTACTATGTGGCCCTTTACGGAAAATGTTTGCTGACAAGCTCTGAGAATGTAAAATGTCCCTGGGAGAAATTATGCTTCACATCTTTATCAGTTACATATTTTTGGTTACCAGTTCATTTTTAACATGGGTCCCAGATAGCCAGCTAAGGAGTAAGGCCCGGAGGACTAAGGTAGGTTCTGGTGAAGGCTGGGGCCCGGTGCCAGGATTAGTTAACTTGTGCAGCTCTTCCTGGCCTTTAACTTTTACATCTTTTTGAGCAACTCTAGAGACGACCGTTTTCTACTTGTTTAGGGGAGTTGGGGACTCCCCCTTGACCCACAGAGACTATGAGCCTTGTAGGGAAGAGGTGAGAGGCTCCTATAAACAAGCTTCATGCTGACGGAGAGGAGTTTCCATGGGTGTCTAGGGAGGTTGCAGGTGCATCACCACCTCCTGCCGATCTTACTCGGCTCTGCCACCCCCTCAGGTTCGAGACCCTGGAGCCAGAAATGAATGCCCTCGCAGCTCGAATTACTGCCGTGAACACCATTGCAGAGCAGTTGCTGCAGGCCAACCCCGCGGGCAAGGACAGCATCGTCAACACCCAGAAGCAGCTCAACCACAGGTGGCTGGAGGGCGGGACTAGGGAACTGAGAGAGGACACAGCAGATGGGATGGCAGCCAGAAGAGTTCTGTAGGGCATGGAATGAAGGTCAAAAATGTGGTGGGAAGGTGGTCTGGAAGATGCTGGGGGTAGGGGAATAATGAAAGATGGAAGGGGGCAAGGTCGTGTGAAGAGGCTGGAGCCTGGACGGGGAGCAATCAAGATGGAGACAAGAGGATGGAGTGGGTCGGGGGAGAGAGGCAGGGAAGAAGCTTCCAGATGTACCTGGACAGGGCGGGAAGCTGAGCCACTCCACATCAGACCCTCCCTCCACTCTCAGGTGGCAGCAGTTTCGGTCCCTGGCGGATGGCAAGAAGGCAGCTCTGACATCAGCCCTGAGCATCCAGAACTACCACCTGGAGTGCACGGAGACCCAGGCCTGGATGAGAGAAAAGACCAAGGTCATCGAGTCCACCCAGGGCCTGGGCAATGACCTGGCTGGGGTGCTGGCACTGCAGCGCAAGCTGGCCGGCACCGAGCGGGACCTGGAGGCCATCGCCACCCGGGTGGGTGAACTGACTCGAGAGGCAAATGCCCTGGCTGCTGGCCACCCTGCCCAAAGCTCTGCCATCCATGCCCGGCTTGGAGAGGTGCAAGCTGGCTGGGAGGACCTCAGGGCCACCATGAGACGTCGAGAGGAGTCGCTGGGTGAGGCACGGCGGCTGCAGGACTTCCTGCGCAGCTTAGATGACTTCCAGGCTTGGCTGGGTCGCACGCAGACTGCTGTGGCCTCTGAAGAAGGGCCGGCCACCCTGCCTGAGGCAGAGGCCCTCCTGGCCCAACACGCAGCCCTGCGGGGAGAGGTGGAGCGGGCCCAGAGCGAGTACAGCCGGCTGCGGGCCTTGGGTGAGGAGGTGACCCGGGACCAGGCCGATCCCCAGTGCCTCTTCCTACGGCAGCGACTCGAAGCCCTGGGAACCGGCTGGGAGGAGCTGGGCCGCATGTGGGAGAGCCGGCAGGGCTGCCTGGCCCAGGCCCATGGCTTCCAGGGGTTCCTGCGGGATGCTCGCCAGGCCGAGGGCGTGCTCAGCAGCCAGGTGAGAGCCCAGGGCATAAGTCAGGACGAAGCGGGAAGTAGGGACAGGGGCATGTGAAGGAGAGAGGTGGATGGGGAGGGATACGGCAGCAGGTGGGGTAGTTGAGGAAACAGGATGGGCAGGAAGAACATGTTAGAAAAATATGGACCATGACTTACCAAAATTGACATAAGCTGGCTTGTCACATAATTACTAAAGAAACGGACTCAATAGCTAGAAAGGGGGTGGAATAGGATTTGGACCCTTAAAGCTTCTCCAGCCCAGCTCCCTATAACTTCCTGAGATTCCACGCAGTCACGCACCATCCCGCCTGACCTACGGCTGGGCGGTCTGCCCTGCCCTCCCTGGGTGGCCTCTGTGTCTGAGAACTGAGTTCTGCTTTGAGAAACGAGCTGGCTACCTCCCCTCCCACACAGGAATACGTTCTGTCTCACACGGAGATGCCGGGGACACTGCAGGCTGCGGACGCTACCATAAAAAAACTGGAAGACTTCGTGAGCACCATGGACGCCAACGGGGAGCGGATCCGCGGGCTCCTGGAGGCCGGGCGGCAGCTGGTGTCTGAGGGCAACATCCATGCTGAGAAGATCCGAGAGAAGGCGGACTCCATCGAGAGGAGGTATGATGAGGATGAGGCCGATGGAGGGTTTGAGAGGGAAATGAGTGAAAGCAGGGTGGCCTCAAAGATGGAGAACACGGAGGTCAGCCTGGCCGATGGGGCTGGGGGGCTGACAAGAAGTAGAGGAAGGAGGGCCCAGTGGTCAGAGAGGGCCTAAGCCATGGGCTGGGAAGTTCTGCCTCCCTCACGGGAGCCAAATGAAGTCACCCAGGGGAGCTGGGCGCTGGATCGGACTCTGGCTGTTCTACAAGGTACCTGGAAGGCACTGTGCCCAGAGGAGGAGGACTGGAGGTTTCGGGGTTAGTTGGAGGGTCATGAGCCCTTCACAGCCAGTTCAAGAGTTTCACAAGGGGCTGTCGTTACAGACACAGGAAGAATCAAGAAGCAGTGCAACAGCTTTTGGGACGTCTTCGGGACAACCGAGAGCAGCAGCATTTCTTACAAGATTGTCATGAGGTGAGGCTCAGTTCCCCCGGTCCCCTCCGACACGCCCAGCCATCCTTTCCACGGCGCCCTGGCTCTTTGAGCCAAGAACAAGTCCATTGCCGTGTCCCCTGAGCAGGCGAAGCCCGCCCAGCTTCTCCCACATCCGCCACTTCTCCCAGCTCACCTGCCCCCACTTTATGCCTCGCTCTTCCCTCCCTCTGAGATGTACGTGCCTTTCCCCATCCCTGCTCTGTGCCTGTGCAGCTGAAACTCTGGATCGATGAGAAGATGCTGACGGCCCAGGACGTGTCCTACGACGAGGCCCGCAACCTGCACACAAAGTGGCAGAAGCACCAGGCGTTCATGGCGGAGCTGGCCGCCAATAAGGACTGGCTGGACAAGGTGGACAAGGTGAGCGGGGCGACGGGGCAGCAGGACGAGACCCCTGGGCTCCTCTGGACAGGTCCCAGCCACAGTGAAGGGAGGACCCAGGCTTTGGGATGTGGCTCTTTCAGGGTCAGAGGTCATGGGGCCTCCCATGCCAACCTTCCAAGGTGGGAAATCCTACCCTGAGGAACAAACGTTCTAGGTCTATGGGACAGTGACTCCAGAACGTTGAGAAAATACAAATTAGTAAGGAGCCAAACTGCGGTTTTGGGTCAACGCAACAACTATTCCGGGGTCCAGAGCAGGATGACACTCCTCCGCAGGGTCAGCACTTCCTCTGCAACAGGCCGGTGGTGAACACTTCAGGATTTTCGAGCCACTGCCTTGCCTGCAGGTCGAGGGACTCTGCGTCCCTCACCTCCCCAGAAACAAAGCCCTCCAGCAGAAAGGCTGGGAGTGGGGGGACAGGAGAGATTCGCTTGCCACAGGTCAGGTGAGGGGTGAGGAGCTGAGAAAAATGAAACGATAACAAATAACACAAGACCACGTGCGATGTAACACTAGAAACGGCAAGCACTAGGGAACTCGAATTAGAGGAGATCGCAGAGGCTCCTTAGTTGAGATGAGATTTGAGCTGGACCTTGAAGGGGAGCTGAGTGTGATCAGCAGCGAGGTAGGGAAGTTTAGAGGGGGGTCCAAACCTTCGAGAAGAGCATGTTAAGGAGGACACACAAGAACTCGGAATTATTGCTCACACTTAGGTCCCTGCTGCCCTTTAGTTCTCTGGCCTGTACAGCGCTGTGGTCTCTAATTCTGACACTTACTCTTCTTTGCCCCACCACCCAGGAAGGGCGGGAGCTGAGCCTCGAGAAGCCAGAGCTGAAAGCCCTGGTGTCGGAGAAGCTGGAGGACCTGCACAGGCGCTGGGATGAGCTGGAGACCACCACCCAGGCCAAGGCCCGCAGCCTCTTCGATGCCAACCGGGCAGAGCTGTTTGCCCAGAGCTGCTCTGCCCTGGAGAGCTGGCTGCTGAGCCTGCAGGCCCAGCTGCACTCGGACGACTACGGCAAGGACCTCACCAGCGTCAACATTCTGCTCAAGAAGCAGCAGGTGCGCGGGAGCCTTTGCTGGAGTGATGAGTGCAGGAGACGGGAGAGGCAGCCTGTAGCTCTGGAGATTGGGGAGGCCGTTCTCAGACACCCCAAGGCTCAGTTCTGGAACTCTTTGGCGAGGGCAGAGGCCCGCTAATGACATTGGGAATTTGCTGGGGATCACGGGCCAGAGCAGGTGTGAAGCTGGCAGGCCAAAGCTGGCCAGCAGGACGTCGTCACTGATGCCAGGGAAACCTGCTGGGGGGTGATAGCCACTGGGTCTCCTGGACACCGTGGGCAGTTTTGCGTAGGCGCTGGGAGAAAAGCCAAAAGCAGAAGCCCCCCTCTCTGTGCCTGTGGTGTCCCTCCATCACCCTCTACTGGCAGGGCCCAGCACTGCACCAGCTGGCGAAGGAGAAATAGCTCCAGGGTCCAGTTCTCATGTCTCCAACAGGGCAGGAAAGGTGGATTTGGGACTGAGAGGCAATGGATTGCTAACTGGCACCGTTATCAGGGCTCCCTTCCCCGGACTCCTATGTATATTAAAGCTTGAGGTCCACTGTCTAGGCCGGGAGGGATGCTCTCCCTGGGCTGAGCCCAGGGTAAGTAATCACGAGGGGCTTGATATTGACCAGGGTCCCCTCTGAGGTTGATGGTGGAAGCCGGTGATAACATCTTCCTCTTGGGGGTCGGCAGATGCTGGAACGGGAGATGGCCGTGCGGGAGAAGGAGGTGGAGGCCATCCAGGCCCAGGCCAAAGCTCTGGCCCAGGAAGACCAGGGTGCCGGGGAGGTGGAGAGGACCTCGCGGGCTGTGGAGGAGAAGTTCAGGGCCCTGTGCCAGCCCATGAGGGAGCGCTGCCAGCGCCTGCAGGCCTCCCGCGAGCAGCACCAGTTCCACCGGGATGTGGAGGACGAGATCGTGAGTCCCTAGGGTCGGGGATCCGGTAGCGTCGTCCCCACAGCCAACTGCCCCCTGCCTTGCGCTGGGGAAATGCCGGCCGTGTTCTCCTCCCCTTTGGCATTGAAAACCAGCCCTCTAGGGACACTTGGGGATGCCCTGGAAGTCCCTTTTCCCCAGAACCAGAGATGGTCGTTTCCTGCACACACACCAGGAGCCCTAGAACCCCTCCCCCCAGCTGACCCGCTCTCCAGCTCCCAGCTTCTACTTTGCCCTGCGGACCTCCACTCACCCCTCCTTTCTCATTCAGTTGTGGGTGACGGAGCGTCTGCCCATGGCCAGCTCCAGGGAGCATGGCAAGGACCTGCCCAGTGTCCAGCTCCTCATGAAGAAAAACCAGGTGAGGCAGAGGCGAAAGGCAAAAGGCAAGGTCCCAAGAGTCTCCTGGGACAGGGAGATGGTTTTTCTTAAGACCTGGGGGTTCTCTGGCTCCCCCTCGATGCTGTGTGTGACCCTAGACTTCATGGTTGGCCTTCGCTCGCCGCGGAGGGTGGGTTCCCTCAGGAGAAGATCATGGAATTGAAGGGGCTTTACCACCACATCCTTGGGCCGGAAGGGAGGGGAAGTGCAGAGGATTCAGGAAGGAGGAGAAGCAAGAGTGTGAGGGGGTTGACGTTGAGTAGGTGTAAGGGGGTCCCTTAGCAAGCTTTTCAGTGTGTGCTCTTCTGCTGCTGGGGACAGACGCTGCAAAAGGAGATACAAGGCCACGAGCCACGGATTGCGGACCTCAGGGAGCGGCAGCGTGCCCTGGGTGCGGCCGCGGCAGGCCCGGAGCTGGCTGAGCTACAGGAAATGTGGAAGCGCCTGAGCCATGAGCTGGAGCTTCGAGGGAAGCGACTCGAAGAGGCCCTGCGAGCCCAGCAGTTCTACCGAGATGCCGCCGAGGCCGAGGCCTGGATGGGGGAGCAGGAGTTACACATGATGGGCCAGGAGAAAGCCAAGGTGAGGGCCAGGGCAGAGCCAGGCTGTCACCTGCTTCTCTCCTCCCCGTGACCCTCCCTGATGCCCACTGTCTGGTCCCCAGGATGAGCTGAGCGCCCAGGCCGAGGTGAAGAAGCATCAGGTATTGGAGCAAGCCCTGGCTGACTACGCCCAGACCATCCACCAGCTGGCAGCCAGCAGCCAAGACATGATTGACCACGACCACCCAGAGAGGTGAGCACGGCGGCATCAGGGGACCCAGCGCCTGGGGGAGAGGGGAGCAGCTCAAGAAGGTGCAGGGATCATGGAGCCTCCCGTGTACGTGCACACAGATCCGTCCAGGAAGGTGCCGTTGGTTGGCTAAGAGGGACAGGACTCTACGGGGCAGGCTGGGGATCCGAGCAGGGGATCCTAAGTGCTGGGCCGCTCCCCCTCCCCCACAGCACACGGATATCCATCCGCCAAGCCCAGGTGGACAAGCTGTACGCTGGCCTGAAGGAGCTGGCCGGAGAGCGGCGGGAGCGCCTGCAGGAGCACCTGAGGCTGTGCCAGCTGCGCCGTGAGCTGGATGACCTGGAGCAGTGGATCCAGGAGCGCGAGGTGGTGGCAGCCTCCCACGAGCTGGGCCAGGACTACGAGCACGTGACGGTGAGGGCGGAGAGGACACCAGCCGCCGGTCAGCTCCTGGGCGAGTAGAGGCCCCCCGGGGAGACTAGGGCCCCATCCTGCGCGGGCAGCACGGGGTGGATGCAGACCAGGCTGAGCAGCACTGTCCTCCTGGGTTTTGAGGTATTTAAGTTGAAGAATTGTGCAGAAAGGAGGACTGAGGCTGTGCACAGAACTGGGTGGAAAGGAAATTAGCAATCACTCTTTTCCAACAGAACTAGGCAGTGTAAGGTACCCCTGTCTGTAGGCTGAAGGTTGCAAGCGCCCCCACTGCCTTGTTGAGGGCTTGGGTGTTCATCAGATCCAGGGTCACTGGGAACCACTGGCATCTGCTCTCGGGCTTAGCCCAGCTGGAGAAGCCTATTTTGGTCCGTGTGGCCCAGGGGAGAGAAGACTCACCCCCGCCCCCCCGTCCTGTTAGGCAGGGGCCAGAGTCAGAGTTGTCTGTGCACCTGTTCCCTCCACCAGATGCTCCGGGACAAATTCCGAGAGTTCTCCCGGGACACGAGCACCATCGGCCAGGAGCGCGTGGATAGTGCCAACGCATTGGCCAACGGGCTCATCGACGGGGGCCATGCCGCCCGGGCCACCGTGGCCGAGTGGAAGGACAGCCTCAACGAGGCCTGGGCTGACCTGCTCGAGCTGCTGGACACGCGGGGTCAGGTGCTGGCAGCTGCGTATGAGCTACAGCGCTTCCTGCACGGGGCCCGCCAGGCCCTGGCGCGGGTGCAGCAAAAGCAGCAGCAGCTTCCCGATGGGACCGGCCGAGACCTCAACGCGGCCGAAGCCCTGCAGCGCCGGCACTGTGCCTTCGAGCACGACATCCAGGCCCTCAGCGCCCAGGTCTGACTCAGCAAGTGAGGTCAGGGGTGGCTTGGAGGGGACTTGGTAGAAAAGGCCAGGGGGCCCCTCAGAAATGCCGGGGTTGGCATCCTCTGGAAGGCCACTTAGGGATGAGGTGGAATTGCTCTACGTAAACATCTCTGCCAGAGGACATCTCACCACCACATTCACACCTTCAATGACAAGCCTCCTGAGGGCCGTGACATTGTCACATGGTCCCAAAGGCTAGAGTATTCTTCACGTTGGACTAAAATCCAGCTATTGGGCCCACCCAACTAGAGCTCTAGACCCACACAAACCAAGCAAAGATCCTTCCTGCAACCATTTAAACCCAGTCACCCCCATCCAATACCTCTTTCAGGCGGAAAATCTCATTCTAGCCATTCCGGGGGTCTCTCATGTCTTAGACAAGCCTCTGAAAGCCCAACTGGCTAGTCGCCCTTCTAAAGGGCTGCTCCCCAGGCTAAGCCCAGGCTCCCACTTGGGACCCAACAGGGCAGAGTATGACAAAGCTTACTCTGAGCACCAGCTGTCATCTTTCCCAGCCCCCACCCCCTGCTCCTCCTCTGCTCCTCTAGCTGGTAAATGGGCAGGCCGGGCGAGCAGAGGCCAGGGTGGGGCGTGGGGGAGGAGACTGCAGCTCCTCAGAGTCTCCAGCTCTGCCTGACTCGGAGCTGGGCCCTGCAGGTCCAGCAGGTGCAGGACGATGGCCACCGGCTGCAGAAGGCCTACGCCGGAGACAAGGCCGAGGAGATCGGCCGCCACATGCAGGCTGTGACGGAGGCCTGGGCCCAGCTTCAGGGAAACTCTGCTGCCCGCCGCCAGCTGCTGCTGGACACGACGGACAAGTTCCGCTTCTTCATGGCTGTCCGGGAGCTGATGCTGTGGATGGACGGGGTGAACCTGCAGATGGATGCCCAGGAGCGGCCCCGGTGAGGCCGCGGTGCCCGTGGCCTACAGGGGTTGGGAGCTGGTGGCTGGGAAAGGGTCCTGGGCAGCAGGGTTGTGATGTGGTCTCTGTACCCCCAGGGATGTGTCCTCCGCAGACATGGTTATCAAGAACCACCAGGGCATCAAAGCAGAGATCGAGGCCAGGGCCGACCGCTTCTCCTCTTGCATCGACATGGGGCAGGGGCTGCTCGCCAGGAGCCACTATGCAGCTGAGGAGGTGGGCGAGGCCTGGACACAACCGGGTCATCCTTATGGCAGAGTTTTCTCCCCTGAGTCTTTCTGCTTCCTCATCCTTTCTTTACAGAAACCTTTCACTCTCTCTCCCCTCAGTGCTGTTCAGGGAGTCCCCTTCCATCTCCCTCCCCCCGTCCCCCTGCCCAGAACTGTCTGCCTCTTGAAATCAGAAATCACTAGTTCCCCTGTGTCAGTCCCCCAGAGTCTCCGAAAAGCCCAGCAGGGTGCTAACTCGCATCTCTGCCTCCCCCCCCCCCCCCCCTAGATCTCAGAGAAGCTGTCTCAGCTGCAGGCACGGCGCCAGGAGACCGCAGACAAGTGGCAGGAGAAGATGGACTGGCTCCAGCTTGGTGAGGGTGCCAGGCCTGCCCGGAGGGGCTGGGGGTCTTGAATCCTGTAGTTTCCAGAGTCAGACCAGGAATCCTGGGCATGGAGTTCGAGGCTCCCGCCCTTGGCTCTGCCCTGTGCGCCTGCTTTGGGGCAGTAGCGTTCTCTGTGCCCTATTCTTGACATGGTTACAGTGCTCTGCCGATGTCCACTCTGACCTGCCGTTTCCTGTGATCCCCGCCCCCATCCCTGCAGTTTTGGAGGTGCTCGTGTTTGGAAGAGACGCAGGTATGGCGGAGGCCTGGCTGTGCAGCCAAGAGCCACTGGTGCGAAGTGCCGAGCTGGGTTGCACAGTTGATGAAGTCGAGAACCTCATCAAGCGGCACGAGGCCTTCCAGAAGTCAGCAGTGGCCTGGGAGGAGCGTTTCAGTGCGCTGGAGAAGCTCACCGCGGTGAGGGCCACAGGACCCCGGGGATGCCCGCCCCGTCCCGCTACCCCGGGCCTGTGGCCTGTGCTCCCTTTCGCTGGAAGAAGACAGTTCCCCTCCTCCCACTGCACCAGCATCTCCCAGATGTGAGCCAAGAGTGCCATGTTGTCACCACAGCTTTAGGAGTCGTCATTCCCCCGAGTGACGCTGTGAGACACCTCCTCCCCCGTTTCTTCTCATGGAATTATAGTTTCCTTTCTGTGTCCGCAGACCAGAGCTGAGACATTTCATCTTCCCCACCTCCCTGGTCCTTTTATATGAGACCTTCTATGCCAGGGGTCCTCAAACTATGGCCCGCGGGCCACATGCAAATACAAATATTGTATTTGTTCCCGTTTTGTTTTTTTACTTCAAAATAAGATATGTGCAGTGTGCATAGGAATTTGTTCATAGTTTTTTTTTAAACTATAGTCCGGCCCTCCGACGGTCTGAGGGACAGTGAACTGGCCCCCTGTTTAAAAAGTTTGAGGACCCCTGTTCTATGCTCTGACCTCAGAATGTTTTGACAGTTGGAGGAGCAGGAGAAGGAGCGGAAAAGAAAGAGGGAAGAGGAGGAGCGGAGGAAACAGCCCCCTGCTCCAGAGCCCACAGCCAGTCTGCCCGGAGGGGTCCTTGTGGACGGCCAGACGGCTCCTGATGCGTCCTGGGACGGGTGCGAGCGGGGGCATCTGGGGAGGAGGAGGAGGCTGAAGCTAAGCAGCCCAAGGACTTACATTATTCTGTGTCATCTGCCGCTCCAGAGCCCACCCCCGGCTACCAGCACCCACACAGGCAGCCAGCATTAACGGAGTCTGCACAGACGGAGAGTCCCCCCAGGTGAGCCCCACGCCCCTGTACCCTATCAGAATTTCAGCCCCGTGCCCTGCACATACTCTTAAAGCTTCTTGTCCTTGTAGCCCCTGTTGGAACAACAAAGACTTGAGCAGGGCAGCTTCCCAGAAGGGCCTGTGAGTTCCTCCTGGAGGTGTGGGTGTTGATATCTGGAGGGACGAAGAGGGGTATGCGCTGGGTGGTGGGGACACTGAGGTCAGGAGAGGGCAGAGGCTCGAAGGACATTTGGGGGCAGAAAGCCCAGCTCGTGGACTTCAAGCTTCTGACATCCAGGCTAGTTATCGGCCCCCTCATCCTTTGACACAGACTCTTTTCCCCACAGGCGTCTGGCCCAGGAGACGAGACCAACGGGCCCCAGGGAGAGAGGCAGACCCGGACACAGGGCTCGGCCCCTCCTGTCCTGCCCCAGAGCAGGTCATCTGAGTCAGCCCGGGTTGCCACCTTGCCCTCTCGAGGCCCAGAGCTCTCTGCCCAGGAACAGATGGAGGGGATGCTGTGCCGCAAGCAGGAGATGGAGGCCTTCGGCAAGAAGGCTGCCAACAGGTAGCGGGTCTGGCCTCAGTGCTGTGGCCTCTCCAGTCCCTGCCTCTGAAGAGGCTTCCCCAGAACCTCTTGCTAAATAGATGGGGAGGAGTGGGGGGTGCCCTGCAGGAGGAGCGTCCTCTAGGGAAGGGGTAGGACTCAGGAGCAGAGTGGGGCCTCCCGAAGGCCAGGAGGGTGTAAAATGACAGGCCTACGAACAGAGTGGCACTGGAAATCCTAGAACACCCACGCTCTCCCCGGGGCTCCCAGCCCCATGAAAGCTGGTCAGTCGGCCTGTCTCGATTCATCACCTGCACCATGTCCCTCCCAGGTCATGGCAGAATGTGTACTGTGTCCTGCGGCATGGGAGCCTTGGTTTCTACAAGGATGTGAAGGCAGCCAGCACGGGAGTGCCATACCACGGAGAAGTGCCTGTCAGCCTGGCCAGGGCCCAGGGCAGTGTCGCCTTTGATTATCGGAAGCGCAAACATGTTTTCAAGCTGGGGTAGGAACAGCACTGTACCCTCAGGATGGGATGGGGAGTCAGAGCGGCATCTGGGGACAGGTGGAGAGATGGGAGAAGTGGGGAGCCAGGGGGTACATTATATTTCACACCAAGGGGAGCAGGAGCTCCAGGACTCAGGCCTGATGGCTGACCATGTCAGGCTGAAAAATTGTCCTGGATGGGATATCTGAGCACAGGGTGCTGGCATTCCCCTGCCTCCAGGGAGCCTGCCCCTGCCGCCAGCAAGCACCAGAGCTGGAGGCATGGCCTGGGGTGGAAGTGAGGTCACCCTGGTCCTCTGTAGCCAATCAAGAAGCATTGCTTTCGCACAGTCCTGAGACGAGGATGTGCAGAGGTGTCTGACCTGGCTCCGAGGGCCCCAGCAGGCATGTTCTCTAGCCTGGCCTCTGGCTGATGATGGAACTCCTACCAGCACTGATGGGGCCACTCCCGATTCTCTGCTCTGTCCTGAGGCTTCTCTCTCTCCCAACAGCTTACAGGATGGAAAAGAATATTTATTCCAAGCCAAGGATGAGGTGAGCTGCCCCCTCTCCGCCCACACCCCTCTCTCCCATTGCCATTCTTAGAACCCTCCAATTGTAGATTCTCCTTTCTTCCCCTTTGCTCTCTTTTTCCTTAAGTGTCTCATTCTTCGTAATCAGGCAGCCCCCAGTGTGCCACCTGGATGCCTGTGAAGGCCACACCAAAACATGTTCCCTGTCTTAAGGGGCCTTTTTCTCCAATGACATGAAATAGTCAAACCATTTTTCTGCCGCCTCCTCCCAAGCTTCCCCGCTGTCCACAGGCCGGAGGCCTCAGCACAGCGCCCTTGAAGCTGACCAGTTGTCTCCATGCTCCCTGTAGGCAGAGATGAGCTCGTGGCTGCGGGTGGTGAATGCAGCCATTGCCACTGCGTCCTCTGCCTCTGGAGAGCCTGAAGAGCCAACGGTGCCCAGTGCCACCCGGGGCATGACCCGGGCCATGACAATGCCCCCAGTGTCACCGGTCGGGGCTGAGGGGCCCGTGGTACTTCGCAGCAAGGACGGCAGAGAACGAGAGCGAGAAAAGCGCTTCAGCTTCTTCAAGAAGAATAAGTAGTTGGGGGCACGACTCCCCGGCTAGCTCCTCCCTTTGTTCAGGAAACTGCCAGGGACTGTCAACTGGGACCACCCTCGTCAGGACAACTGCCTGCTGCTAGGGTCTGTTGCCAAGGTCAGCCCATCACCAGGAACTGTCTCTGGGGACAAGTCAGTGTTCCCATGGACAACCCTTCTCTTCTGCTATTTAATTCCGGACTGGTGGTGGGACCCAGGCAACCCCCGATCCTACTCCCCCGACTCCCCTCTTCCCCAGCCTTAAACCTGGATTCCCACCACAGTGCGGACAGTGCCGCACCCTCAGTGTAGGCCACGTGGGGAATGGCTGCCCCTGCCTCAGGGTCATTCTCCCACCACAGCTAGGGCACGCTGTCTGGTGTCTTGCCCCTGGGGACCAGCCAGGAACCTCTAAGAGCTGAAGCAGGACCTGGGGGCAAGGTGGCCGGATGATGGAGTCAGAGACACCGAAGCTCCCCATTCCATCCTCCTTCATCCTCTGACTCAAGCGGCCACTCCATCTCCAGCGACTCTTAATGGCTTCCAGGTGTGAGTTGTTCAGGGTCAACCACAGCCTTGATTGAGTCTGGCCAAGGAGGTGATTAAACAGCTCAGCTTCTCTTACTGCCTCATGGTGTCTTTGCTTTCCTGACCACAAGCTCCCTGCCTGTGCCCATGTTTTCCCCTTTGGCTCCAGTCTCCTATGTGTCCGGTTTCCATTCTGTCCCAGCCTCCAAGCCCTCAAAGAACCACATTATTTTGAGAGCCTCCATACCTTGGTCTAATTTTCCCATGAGAATGACCTCCAGTTTGACCAATGTCAAGCCTCCTTTTAGACCAAAGAAGTTCACCATGGGTCAGAATGATGTGAACAAGCAGTGAACGACTATTTCCCTGGTGTACAGCAGTCTTCACTTGTGATTCTCTCAACTGTTTTCAAAAACAAAAGACTAAAAAAACAAAATTGGAAAGATTGAAGAGCATTGCCACAACCTAGTCTCAGCCATGCTCAGCCCAACTGGAGAATATGGCACATAGGGGGTGATTACTGATCCCACCTCCTGTCTCCTCCCCAAATGAGAAGATCCAGGATGTTCGGACAGGGATCAGATAAGTTGTAAGTTCCAAGTCCACTGAAATAGAATAACAATACCTTGAGAAGCCACAAAGTACATCCTAAGTGTATAAATACACAAACGGGAATATTCTAGACCTAGTGAAGTAGAGAAAAAAAAAGGATTCCCCCTTGACTCTGGCCTGGTAATTGGAGGTTTCAGAGCAAATAGTATTTGCCTTCGTGGCCTCCTACAGGAAAACCTTTGTTCTTTCATTGTTTCCCATTCACACACACACAACCATTTCTTTGGGGGCTCAGAGAAGGTCTTTATAGGAAAGCAGCCCTATCTTTAGCATAATTGGCTAAGGGCCTTGGTTGAGCAGACCCCTGACTATCATCAGTCATGACAAAGACAGGGTCAGGTGTGTGCAGGCCCAGGACTAGTACACCACAGCCCCAGAATGGCTTCCAACCATGCGATCTGGTAGACCAGATGGCCCACAGAATATCCCTTTCTCTTAAGAAAATTAGATTTGGAAATATCCATAGTAAACATGTAGATAAATATAACTAAAACAATCTGTCATGGACTAAATGGAAGAATACATCACCACTGTAACCTCTTGTTCTTCAGGTACAACTGTAAAATCCCCATTATATGAAGGAAAAGTCAGCATTGCGGAATGTTCAGGGAATCTGGGTATTTACGCACTAAGAAGGCAGGCCTGGGGGTTGGGAGGAAAGCAATAATGGGAAAATTTAGGAGGAAATGTATATGGGGGTGAGAAATTAATGGAGCAATTATCATTTTAATGTATAAAAGGTAAGTGAGGGTCCTACAGAATGGTGCAATCAGTCATTGTGAATGGAAAAGGGATGAAAGTGGGGTTTGGGCGTCACGTACATACACATGGCAGCGAAAGCTACCAGAGTGCATGAAGCCTCAAGGACAGGACATGGAAGATAATAAGCCTACGGTCAGGAAGTAAGTCTTGGGAGACACGTTAGATCTGAGTGGAAGAAAAGTTCCGGGAAAGAAGACAGAATGGTACGGAGCAGTGAGGGATGTGAGACAGGTTAGAGCACAAAAATACAATAATGTGGGCACCACATATCAATGGGGAAATATGGGCATAAAAATGGAGTAATTATTTTTAAAAATATGTTTACATTTTTACCTAATACCATCTCCAAGGGTGAATGCTGGATCTGTGCTGTCCAATACAGCAGCTGCAAGCCACATGTGGCTACTGAGCACTTGAAATATGGCTAGCTGAATTGAGATGTGCTGTAAGTGCAAAATGCTCACTGGATTTCAAAGACTGAAGAGGAAAAAAAGAAGTTAAGATATCTCATTAAGAATTTTTTAAATATATTTTATTGATTTTTTACAGAGAGGAAGGGAGAGGGATAGAGAGTTAGAAGCATCGATGAGAGAGAAACATCGGATCAGCTGCCTCCTGCACACCCCCTACTGGGGATGTGCCCGCAACCAAGGTACATGCCCTTGACTGGAATCGAACCTGGGACCTTTCAGTCCGCAGGCTGACGCTCTATCCACTGAGCCAAACCAGTCAGGGCTCATTAAGAATTTTTATATTACTGATGAACAGGGGTAGATACAGAAGCAGAGCAACATTGAACAGAATGTTAAACTACAGTGGGAAGCCTGGGGAGGGTTGGGGGGGGGGATTAAGAGACCAACTGAAGGACTTATATGCATGCATATAAGATTAACCAATGGACACAAGACACGGGGCGGGGGGGCGGGGGGTAGGGGTCGGGGGAATGGGGGGGGAAAAAAGGAGACATATGTAATACTATTTGTAATACTTTAAGAAATAAAAATTATTATTAAAAAAAAAATAAATAAAAAAAAAAAAAAAAAAAAATGATAACTAAAAAAAAAAAAAAAAAAAAAAAAAAAAAAAGAATTTTTATATTGCCCTGGCCGATATGGCTCAGTGAATAGAGCGTCGGCCTGCAGACCAAAGGATCCGGGGTTCGATTCTGGTCAAGGGCAGGCTCCTCCCCGGCCCAGGCCCTGGTTGGGACTCGTACAGGAGGCAACCAATCGATGTGTTTCTCTTATATCGATGTTTCTCTCTGTCTTCCCCTCTCTCTCCCACTCTCCCTAAAAATCAATGGAAAAAATATCCTTGGGTGAGGATTAACAAAAACAAACAAAAATGAATTTTTATATTGATTATATGTTGAAATGATCTTTTAGCTATATTGGGTTTCAAAAGTATTAAAGTTCATTTTACTTTTTAAATGTGTTTACTAGACAATTTTAAATTATGTATATGGCTCACATGTTTCTATTTGGACAGCACTGCTCAAAATGAAACTACAGACCTAAAAGTGAAAGGTAAAAACATTAATGTTGCCCTGGCCAGTTTGGCTCAGTGGATAGAGTGTCGGCTTGCGGACTGGAGGGTCTCGGGTTCAATTCCGATCAAGGGCATGTACCTTGGTTGCGGGCACATCCCCAGTAGGGGACATGCAGGAGGCAGCTGATCAATGTTTCTCTCTCATCGATGTTTCTAACTCTCTATACCTCTCCCTTCCTCTCTGTCAAAAATCAATAAAATATATTTTAAAAAAACATTGATTTTGACAAAATATAAGACTGAAGAGGTAATGATGATAGCTCTCCATCTCCTGCACAGATAGTCGTTATTGTTTTCACAGCTATAGGTGGAAGGATGGACTGGTTTCTAGAGAACAACCTAACAATTTCACCCTGAGTTTATACCCTCCCAAATTCTCACATGGATCTGTTAGGGCATTAATAATCAACATAAGGATGCTAATTTCAACCTTGTATACAATGGTGGGGAGTTGGAGGTAACCTGATGCCCTACATTCAGAGATGAATCGGAAAAATATGGTGGTTGCATACTATGGAGTATTACTCAGTTGTTAGATATGACACAGTAACATAGCACTTAGTGAAAAAAGTTAGAAACAATGAGCTCTACAACACAATTTACATAAATTAGAAGAAACCAAGTGTAAAAAGATATTTGCAAGAACCTAGGGGAAAATTGACTATAAGTATCAGATAATATTACCATAGCATACGCTGGGTGTTTTAATTAGAGGCAGATAATGAGGCCTTCATAGGAGAAATTACATTATGTCTGGGATTTGCTTTTAAAAACTCCAGCCCTCCTCCAAAAGAGTACAGGGGCTAGATGAAGTATCAGCAAGATGTAATGGTCAAATCTGGGTAAACGGTCCGTAGGAGTTCATTATAATATTCTCAATTTGTGCCTTTTGAAATTTTCCACGTAAAACATTTTAATGGAAAAAGCAAATGTGCCCTAAGAAGACATGTCTTGCAAGAACACAAACGAATAATACACATTAAACTCATTAGAATGATTGCCTATGAGGGGCAGGGAGAGGAGATAAAAGGGAATAGATAGGAGTAAGGAAACAGGTGGGGCCCTGTGCGACTGTGTCCACGTTCCCCAGTGACGCCTCCTCACCATTGGGGACGCGAATGGCCAGATCCAGCGGCACACGGAGCAGCAGCGCCGGCCCGGAGTCGGCAGGCATCGCCCTCTTCAGCCATGAAGTTATATGTGCATTCAAGTGCTCAGTGTCCCGTGAGACGGAGTGCAGCCGCGTGGGCAAGCATCCTTTCCTCATCACCCTGGGCTGCAACAGCGGCCTCATCCAGTTCGCTACACCCCATGATTTCTGTTCCTTCTACAACACCCTGAAGTCCTGCCGGGTCCATACCCTGGAACGGGCGGTGTTCAGCGAGCGGACGGGAGTCCACCGAGCAGTTTTTCCAGTGTTATGGCCACCTGTCCCAGCAGCAGAACATGATGCAGGACTACGTGAGGCAGGCACCTACCAGCGTGCGCTACTGCGGAACCACGCGGACTTCAAGGACAAGTGTCATTTTTTGCCGCCCAAGCTGGAGCAAGGAAGATCTACACGGTGGGGGCCAGCACCATGGCCCAGCGCGCCGAGGTCAGCGGCCCACTGGAACCCCTGCCTGTCCTCCTCCTTCAGCTATATGCCCGCTCTAACCCGGGAAGCTGGCCCCGCTGGGAGCCCCCAGGAAACCTGACCCCCTGGATTTAGGGGACTGTGGGGACATCACTTCTCTTTGGTCTTTTATCCCCCAAACCTGAGCTGAGGTGGTGTCCCCTCCATGACTGGTAGTCAACTGCTGGGTTCAGGGGTGATTTGGGGTCTTCAGAGGCTTGGTGGCCTTGTGCTTCAGGGGACTGTGCAGTCACACAGGCCAGTGGCCTGCCTCTCTGAACCCCACTTCCCACATCTGTGAAATGTGGGTAACAACAGGGTTTCATTTCATTAAAGCTGTCATTTTCTTTGTTCAAAAAAAAAAAGAGTAAAGAAACAGGGGAAAGAAATGGAATGGTACAGTCAGAGCTATGCAAAGAAACTGTATAAAAACAGAAGAAAGGATGATGAATGAAATGAAAAGTTTAGAAGGGTTAATACTAATCAAAGGACATTAGTTTTGGTGACCTCAGAAAATTTTGGGAATTGGAGAGAACAGAACCCAAAACTCAGTGCATAAAGGTGGATGATGCAGGTTCAGAGCCTCCACTTGTGACGTCGGTATAGTGAAGATGAGTGAAAGCTATTTCAGAAATAGCTAAGGAGGTCCCTATACATGTTTTAAACGTTTGAGGGTGGAGAGAAACTGGAAATGGCCAGAGAATAAGGGAAGAAGAGAGGTAGATACCAATAGGTGGGAGACAAGCATGACCGTTATTAGAATTGCAAGAACAGTGCCTCTTCTGAATTAGTTGGGAAGCAAAAAGATCCCAGTGAAAGAAACATATCAAAATAGTTGGGGAGGAGGAAGGCAGCCTCAGGAATTCGTGCCTGATGGTATCAGGACAGCTTCTATGAAGGCATCGCAGTGAGGAACGGTGATTGACAATCACCCTGGCATGCTCTACTCAGAGATAAACAGTCCATCTCTCTACAAACGTCTACTCTTTGTTGGAGGGTGACAGGGAGTAACCCAGCTGATAGCCTCCCTTTGGCCACCAGGAGGTGCCCTTAGACCACAGCTGAATCCTGAAGGCGCGCAGTGCCCTGGGACTCACAGTTGTCTAGCCCAGCAGCTCAGTGTGGATGTGGAGCCCCTACCCCCACCCAAATCAAGGCACCTCTCCGGGCCTTGTACCGAGTACTCCTTCGGTGCGCTCACCACAGACGCGGTGCTGCGAGGACACACAGAGCTCATACCCTGGCTGGGGAGAAAACCAGCCACGTCTACACGTGAGCAAACAGAACATGACTCCGGGGAGCCTTGATGGAATGCCTCCTAGAGCTATCCCAGCTCTGCCGGCTTTGGTTCTATTTCCTCATCAATGAATAACATGTTTGCAATGAAAAAAATCTTAATTATGTTTAAAGCTTTACAAAAAATGACTAGGTTTGCTCAAAATGTGTATTTCTAAAATGTTGTACCAAGCTGGCAACCCTTTTTAGGGGACCCAGTGAGGTAACTTTGTCATCAGCTGCCGGCCCCGCTCCCCCGCTGCAGCAGGCCCTTACAGCAGCCCCCATTGTGATGGCTGGTGACACCGGCTTTCTGATTTCACCGGGGCAGCGTTTGCGTCCCGAACCTTTCTGACGCGTGAGCGGCGACCCCCGCTTCCAGGGTGGTGATTGGCGAGTTGGGGCCGGGGGCGGGCTGACCTCTGCTCCGCAGCGCCGTCACCAGCTGGCCCCGCCCCCGTGTCGGGGTCGCCGGGAGCTGAGCCAGGGGCAGTCATTTACATGCGGCCGTGGGATTGGTCGCCCGGCTCCCGCGAGGGGGAGGGGAGGGGAGGGGAGCGCGCACTGGCGCGTGCGTGAGCTGGCGCGCGAGGACGGGCCGGGTCGCGGAGGCTCGAGCGGCCTTCGCCATTTTGTAGGGTTCTCTCTGACGCGGGAGCCGCCGCCACCGCCGCCGCCGCCCCCCGGAGGTAAGAGGGGGGTCTTGTGGGTGTGTGGGGAGCCCGAGGGCGGGCTGGGGCGGCCCAAGCCGGGCCTCAGCGGACGGAGACGGCCCCGGGCTTGTCTGAGGGAGGTCCGGGGAAGACAACGGGAGGAGGCGGGGCCGGGTCTCCGGAGGAGGCGGGGCAGGGGTCGGGTCGAGCCTTTGTTGGGACCGAGGAGCTGCAGGTTGGGCCGCTGGGGAGGGCGGGGGCGAGTAGGGAGGTGTCCTGGATTGGGGCCCCAGGGGCCTTATTTTGAGAGCATCTTGAAAGGTGAAGCCTGAGGGAGGAGAGGTACACAGATTTCCCTCCAAAACCTTGCGCCCGGGGACACTCAGATATGTGCCTCTGGCCCCTGCCTGCTTGAGCTCTTCTCTTTCCTGCCCCGAAAGAGTATTTTAAGACGTGAAACGGCTAAGCCTGTCACTCAAATGCTCCTCATTTCACAGAGATGATGGAGAAGGCAATGCATACTGACCCCGACCTCCAGTTTGTGTGCCCCACACAGCGCACACGGCTCCCTGAGAACAACCCTTTCTCCTTCTGTTGAGAAAAAATAACGGACGCCTGTGCGAGGGTCTTGAAGGTACCAAGAACGTACGCGGAGGATCTAACCAAAGGCAACGCACTGAGGTTGTCCACTGCGCCCCTAACTTTTGGAAATTTTGTTTCTTCTCGCTCAGGCTCTCGTCAGGATGGTGAAGCTGTTCATCGGAAACCTGCCCCGGGAGGCCACAGAGCAGGAGATCCGCTCACTCTTCGAGCAGTACGGGAAGGTGCTGGAATGTGACATCATTAAGAACTACGGCTTCGTGCACATAGAGGACAAGACGGCGGCAGAAGATGCCATCCGCAACCTGCACCACTACAAGCTGCACGGGGTGAACATCAATGTGGAAGCCAGCAAGAATAAGAGCAAAGCTTCAACCAAGTTGCATGTGGGCAACATCAGTCCCACTTGTACCAACCAAGAGCTTCGGGCCAAGTTTGAGGAGTACGGTCCAGTCATCGAGTGTGACATCGTGAAAGATTATGCCTTCGTACACATGGAGCGGGCAGAGGATGCGGTCGAGGCCATCAGGGGCCTCGACAACACAGAGTTTCAAGGTGAACTGCTCTGGGGTCTTGGTGGCAGAACTGAGTGGGGTCTAGGTCAAGACAGGCAAGAACACAGGACCATGGGGCTGGCAGGGCGGTTCCTTACATGCTATTTTAGCTGGAAATAATAGGAAGATTGTATGTCTACCATTCTTGAGATTTGCCAAATCCTTTTCAGATTGTTGACAACTACATAGAATCACAAACTCTGGGTTACTTTATCCTTCGGGCTTCACTCATTTCAATGCTGTTGGAAGTTTAATCTGCCTGGGCATGAGTACCTCATGGGAGAAGGGAGGATAAAAGTCTGGCTTTTGTTATGGCCAGGAAGCCTTATGTTTGAGAGATTAGATGTGTAGAATTTATACTCTTTACTACCATGCATGATGGGTTGTGGTAGGCAAGAGAAACAAAAACATGTGGAGGAATCCCTACATTATAAATTTGGGCGGTGAATCTGGATTTGGGGGGAGTGTCTTTTGAGTGCTCAAATTTGTTCAGCTCAAGCAGAGCCAGAAACCATGGACTACAGATTCTCCTCAGCTTATGTCCCAATAAACCCATCGCAAGGTGGAAATATCGTTTAGTTGAAAATACATTTAATACTATACCATAGAGCAGCGGTTCTCAACCTGTGGGTCGTGACCCCTTTGGGGGTCGAACGATCCTTTCACAGGGGTCGCCTAAATACATCCTGCATATCAGATATTTACATTACGATTCATAACTAGCAAAATTACAGTTATGAAGTAGCAACGAAAATAATTTTATGGTTGGGGGTCACCACAACATGAGGAACTGTATGAAAGGGTCGCGGCATTAGGAAGGTTGAGAACCACTGCCACAGAGTATCATTTGTTTGCCCTTGTGATCACATGGCTGAAGGAGCTGTGGCTGGGGCACCACTGCCCAGCATCATGAGAGTATCATACTACATATTGATAGCCCGGGAAAAGATCAAAATTCAAAATATGGTTTCTACTGAATGTATATTGCTTTCACACCATCATAAAATCAAACCACCGTAAGTCAGGGACTGTCTGTATTCTGCCCCATCTATTATTTAATTTTAAAGGTAAACAATTCTAAAATAATTAGATTGAATGGGAATGATGGTCCTGCTTCTAAGGAGATCCAGTAAGATATTCTAGTAAATAATATGTTATTTATACCAATCATAAAGGTACAGGAGGTCATCTGATGACTCTAGAACTGTACTGTCCACAGATAGCTATTAAATTGAAATTAAACACAATTTAAAATTCAGTTTCTCAGTTGTACTGCACACATTGCAAGCACCCAGAATGCACATGAGGTGAGTGGCTACTGTATTAGTGCAGATATGGAACACTTCCATGATCATAGAAAGTTCTGTTGGACAGCACTGTTCTACAAGGTTTTTGTTGATGAACTACACATTTACAGCCACTTCTCAGGGTCATAAATTAACACCATTTTCTGTCTTGAGTGCCAGTAAAAGAGTTGTTAAGAAGTACTTAAGGGCCCTCTGCTAAACCTAGAAAACAGAAAGGAAATGGAAGAAGAGGAAAAGTTGACCAGAAAAGGGTAAGAAAGTTTGCAAATAGAGGAGATTGCAGATAGTGCAGCAAATATTTCTGGTCACAGCCAGTGGTACCCTGGCCTTTAGCTGCTCTTTAAAGCTTAGGGCAAAAGTCCTTAGATACTTGCTATTGTTAACTAGTCGTATGACTTTGGACAAGTGTTTTATCCATCTTCCCCACTTACAAAATAGAGTTAGTAACCCCTGTGGTACCTCCTTCACAGAATAGTAGTGAGTGAGGCCAAAATGAGGTATAGGTGTGAAAGTGTTTTGACAGTGAAAACACATGTGGTGAAAGGTGAGTGTTCACAACAATGAATGTTTCTGTTATGGTTAGAAACTTATTTAAAATATGATAGCTTTTTAAAAAAATATGTTTTTATTGATTTCAGAGAGAGGGAGAGCAAGAGAGGAATAAAAACATAAATAATGAGAGAATAATCGATTGGCTGCCTCCTGCACATCCCTACTGGGGTACAAGTCCACATCCTGGGCATGTGCCCTCATTGGGAATTGAACCGGTAACCTCTTGGTTTATGATTCGACCCTCAGCCACTGAGCTGCACCAGCTGGGCATGATAGCTATTCTTATTTTATCTTGGAAAGCTGTTGCACTTCAGACAGCTTTAAAGATATTCTTAGTATTTTCATTTGATAGGGGAGGGAATCATGAATAGTGGCAGAGAAAAATGTGGGTTCTCTTTTGACGGGTAACAAGCAAAATGTAAAGAGAATGCAGTTAAAGTCAGGTATAAACTGCAGAGAGCCTGGCTGGTATAGCTCAGTGGTTGAGCATCAACCCATGATACATAATTCGATTCCTGGTCAGGGCATATACCCAGGTTGCAGGCTCGGTCCCCAGTGGGGGGCATGCAGGAGGTAGGGGATCGAGTCGGTGCTTGTGCCCTGACCAGGAATCGAATCGTGACCTCCTGGTTCATAGGTCAATGTTCAACCATTGAGCCACACCAGCCAGGCAATAAAAATATATTTTAAAATATGTGGTGAATCTAAAATGACCTTTGTTTAAATATGTGGTGAATCTAAGATGAGCTTTGTTTTAAAAAAAAAAAAACAACTGCAGAGAAACTTCACAGTTGAATAAAGAGATAGGGTCCAAAATATGTATATAAAAGTCATTTATTTGGGGGAAGTTGGTTTGGGAGGAATGTGTGTTTTAATAAAGCAGGTTTAATTACTTTAAGTAGTGGATATCCGACTACACACGATTCATAAGATTTTTTACAATGTAATCACTGGAAAGAAAGATCCTTTATTTGGTTTTCATGTTCTTAGCCTGACCCCTCTGGAGGAAGTACTCTGAGTTACACACATAGATGTTTTTATAACCAGCTTTTTTTCCCCAGATGACAAGAGAAAGTTTAGCATCTATAATAGTAAAAGCATAATATGCTAATTAGACCAGACTTCCTTCCAGACAACCTTCCGGAGGAAGCCAGGGCTGTGAGGGCTGAGGCAAGCCGCTGGGGCTGCGAGGGCCAAGCCCCTTGCACGAATTTCGTGCATGGGGCCTCTAGTTGGATAGTAAGTTGCAGTTTTACAGAAAATACAATCCAGATACCAATTTATCACATTTTTTGATAAATCCTTTGCAGGTATTTAATGAAGGTAGCGTCTTAAGAATACCACTTTAGGCATCTATTGAAACTTCATATGTTAATGACTGCCATTTAGGCTTCTGACTTGTTTGACTTCTAAAAGGAAGCAGCAGAATCTGAGTTTACCTGGGTCTTTCAAGATCTGTTTCCTCTCCACAGTAGCAGTGAACTGCACCCCTATTGAGTTAGCAAACAGCTTGCACTGGAAAACCTTAAAGCCTTCCTAAGTAACAAACAGTTCAGGCAGCTGAATTGGGAATATGTAAGAGTTCAGGTGTTTTGTGTTTTCCCCCCAATATGTAAACAAGCATTAAATTGAAGTACTATTGTGTGTCAGCTACATCCCCAGCCTCTGGATCCTGGCAATGATAGGAGTTCAGCAATTAGGACCCCAGGTTGCACACCTCAGCATTTTAATAGTCCTTTCTGTTCCAGAATTCAGAAGAAAACACTTTTATTGGGCTAGTTTTCAGAAAAATGTTGGCAGTGCATTTCAGTAATTTTTGAAGGTCTCAGGAAATCTTTATGTTTTCTAAGTGTAGGGGAGTGGTAAAATTTACTTTTCTTTCAGTTTTATTTGCTCTCATTCCTTAAGATAATAGAGAAGCACAGTATTTTTCAATTATAAAAACTTTAGGGGATTTAAATTAAAAGCATAGTTACAATCTTTGGGAAGATTGTGTTGGGGGGAAAAAAACAACTATCCCTTCTATTATAGATCTTTTAGTTCTAGGTAAAAAAATAAATAAGTGAAAATAACCTAAGTCCTTTTCATAGCTACTACTAGAGGTAGATTTTGCCACAGATATCTATAAACTTAGAAGTTCCAATCTTTAGAGCAGGGATAAAAACGATGTAGTAACAGAAGCATCAAGGAAAAATCATTGGTTTTTGTTTCTCAAAAAAAAAAAAAAAAAAAAGCACCCAAAATCTATAAAAGTAAAGAGCAAGTTAAATTGCAATTTTTTTCTTAAAAATGTATTTCTAAGTTTCCTGGATTGGCTGCTTTTTAGATTGGTTAGTCTGACTTCACAATTGGAGCACAGTTTGTGTCTGTCACACAGATTAATGTCACCATGCATGGCTGAAAGACAAATAATTTGTAATCCTCCAGTCTCAATTATAGTGAACCCTACACCTTCTATATAAATTGGAGAAGAAAATCTGTGTGTTTTTGTTCTATGCATAGTTAGCATGTGGTCCTTAACGTCTAAGAATTGGAATAAGAATATTCAAATTGCTGAAAACAGTGGGATGGCTAAATGCTGCTTTCAGAGAATTATTGCCATTTGGTATCTGTTGACTGTATCAGTGACTGTATGGTGGATACTGCCTCTCTGCTATCAGTTGGAATTAAAAATCTGAGCACCTTTATTTCTGCTAAAGAAAGGTTTAAGTTGGAGGCAGCAACTGCTGGAAACTGGGGTGGTAGGAATCTTAGACATTGGGCAGAAATGAGTTTGACTAAAGTGATATTACTGCACTAACCCGCTCCCCTCTCAGGGTCAGTGCATGGCGCTGTTCTGGCTGCCGTCCTGAATCGGGCTGTTTCCAACAGGATGGTGGAGCACGAGGCCTCCTATCGCATAACTGCATCCAGAACAAGGTCTGTCAAAGAGAGAGCAACTTGCTGATCGCGGAGGGGGGAAATTTGTTCTGAGCAGCCCTTAAGAGTGATGCGAAGCCCCTGTTCCCTATGTCTGTACTGGCTGTGTTTTGGCTATAATTTGAAAAGCATTGACTTGATCTCCAAAGTCTTAGGCAGTTTGATACTAAATACTAACCCAAATACTCCTTTTCTCAAACTGCTTTTAAAGACCTTGGATGCTTTCATCAGTAAGGGTGTCTGGGCTTGGTGGTACACAAACCCAGGGCAGAGACTTTCTTCTTCTTAGCTGTTCCTTGGTGCTGGTCATTCCCTGAATGTGGCTTGTTTGTATGGGTGCCCAGAGGACTTTAAACAAATGCTGCATTTTTCTAACAAGTAGATAATCCCCTATAAAGAATTGTAAACTACATGACAGGATGAAATGTTAATTATTCCATTACATGGGAGCACGACGTCCCTAAGAAACCAGTACTACTTCAAGATCTCATTTTGCTGTTGAGAGACCTTGGTCAAATAGAATTCTTTTCCACAGTAGGCATGCTGAAAAAAGTGGGGGTGGGGTTGAAATCTGAAGAGTTATAAAGTATATGATGAACCAGGTATGATTTGTGTAACCAACATAGCCTTTTGTGACAACTGCAATAGTGGCTGGAGGAAACAAGATGGACAGAAGTTTGCTGTGGTCTTTAAGCTGCAGTAAATGCTCAGGCCTAATGGCCCTGAACAAATCAGGGAGAGGTTGGTAAGATACTTTCCAAATCGGGC
>NW_005871421.1:767163-841436 GCF_000147115.1 Myotis lucifugus | reverse complement strand
CTGAGTGAGTTATAATAAATCTTATATCTATTTTCTCAAGGCAAAAGAATGCACGTGCAATTGTCTACAAGCCGCCTTCGGACTGCCCCTGGGATGGGAGACCAGAGTGGCTGCTATCGGTGTGGGAAGGAGGGGCACTGGTCTAAAGAGTGCCCAGTAGATCGTACGGGTCGCGTAGCAGACTTTACTGAGCAGTATAATGAACAATACGGAGCCGTGCGCACGCCTTACACCATGGGCTATGGGGAATCCATGTATTACAACGATGCATATGGAGCACTCGACTACTATAAGCGTTACCGGGTTCGCTCTTATGAGGCAGTGGCAGCAGCAGCAGCAGCTTCTGCATACAACTACGCAGAACAGACCATGTCCCATCTGCCTCAAGTCCAGAACACAGCTGTGACCAGTCACCTCAACTCTTCTGTTGATCCGTACGACAGACACCTGTTGCCGAACTCAGGTGCTGCTGCTGCCACCACTTCCTCCTATTATGGAAGGGACAGGAGCCCCATTCGTCGTGCTGCAGCTGTGCTCCCCACAGTTGGAGAGGGCTACGGTTATGGGCCAGACAGTGAGCTGTCTCAGGCTTCAGCAGCTGCACGGAATTCTCTGTATGACATGGCCCGGTATGAACGGGAGCAGTATGTGGACCGAGCGCGGTATTCAGCCTTTTAAAAACTGGAGGTGAGAGTGGGGTAGGTGTGGTTAAAAGATCCCATTTAGTTCCCTTGAAAGAGACCCATGCTGTAGAGGGGAAGCTAAAGCCACCTGTTTGCTGTCAGGACATTAGTATCCAAAAAGTATAAATTACTTGTTAGAAGAAACTGAGTTTGTTAGTGAGAATGCTGTTATTTAATTAAGTGTAAGCTAATCTGGGTTACAGAAACATAGTTAAGAGAGCTAACATTTGTTAAGTGCCCTCTGTATATATCATATCATTTCACCTACACAGTAAGCCTTTAAGATATGTTCTGTTATACAGAGAAGGGAGCTAAGCCTCAGGCTAAGTACTTTGCCTGAAGTCATCTGGTAACTGAGAAGTAGAGCCAGAATTCAAACTCAGGCCTGGCTGATTCCTAAACCCATTATCTTTCCACTAAAGTCACTGTGGTATAAGCTGAAGAGTACAGGTTCAGGAGTTAATAATGCATGTCACAGTGAGAATTTTAACTACACCTTTATAGACTTCCAATTGGCTAATAAAAATACTACTTGGGTTATTAACCTTTATCAGAGGAACCTCTTCTAATATATAGCTATAAGCCAAATAAAGTTTATAAAATTTTAGGTGTTTAGTTATAAGACACTTGCTTGAAATCAGAGTGTTTTGATGCCACTGTCCCATGAAGTCCCTTATTAGTAATCTGGAGCAGCAGTCGCCAACCTTTTGGACCTACAGACCACTGGTTGGCGACCGCTGATCTGGAGCATCTCATTGTACATGGGCACCGTAAGCTGTATCTCTGCATAGTCAGTGATACTTTCATGTTCAGCCTGATGCTTCCCTTTTTTCCCAGCAAGTTTTGTATGGTTTGGTTTGGTTTGGTTTGGTTTGAGAGGAACATTTAAGGAACTAGATAAACAGGGTAATTTTTGATGTATATAAAATCCCACTGGTGACCCTGGGGATTTAATTTTTCCTACTTCAGAAAATGTATGCAAAGATGTTAGAAGGGCAAGAGTAATTAGATTGATAAGTCTCTTCAAGTAGAAAGGGTATCATGACAACTTTCTATTCTGGTTTTCCTTGTACCTTGAAATTGAGAATCACTTGAATGGGAGGCCTAGTAGCAAAGTTAAACTTAGTTACCACTGAGTTTCCAGGGTTCCTAACTTATCCCTTGGGTACATGTTTTGTCATGTAGAAGAAAACAAAGCAGTAGGAACTGCCCTTTTTCATAGTGAGAAGCAAATTTGGCATGAACTTATGGCAAGTGATACCCTTATGACCATGAGACCATGACAAGACTGGGATCTCCTGAGACCACTGGGCAGTACTGTGTTCATGTGCATGAAGTTGATAACCTTACAACTTGTGTAGTTTGCCATTACTTTTTACTTTTAATACAGCTGAATCTGCCATGAAATGGGATATGCCTCTAAAATAAGGTGGTATTATCTGTCAGATAACTTCTTTCTCTTGAATGTTTCAAAGTTAAATATTAAGTTAGTATATGTGATCTTTAAAGGATATTGCCTAGTTATTTTAAAGTGAATTTTGAGTTCAAGCAGTGGTTGTTCAACTAACCTCTTTTTAACGATGACTTTTAAAGAAACTTACCTTCCAGGTGTGAACCTCAAATGGACTGAATAACCCTGAGTTGGTTGCAGTCCCAGGAGCCTGATGGTAATGAGGCTGCCAGGATGAAATACTCCAGAACTGTTGGGGATCCAATTTCGGGTCTCACTCTAGCAGAACTGATTCAACAACGTCACAGCTTTTGAAGTCCATTGGCACAGATCAAGACCAAGATTTGGCCCTTTGTCTGTAATAAGTAGAGGAGCTTGGTGTGAGTTAACTTTTTTTCCCCCCAGCCATTGGTGTCTGGAGCTTCCATCATCAATAGAAGAATTAGAGAATTTTAGGATTTCTTCTTTTGATTTGATAAGGGAGATGTGGTCAATTAGGGGAACTACTAGAATTATGGTTCTAAATCTGACTGACCTGTAGGTAATGTTGGAGGTTAAATAAACACTCCTTGATACCCTTTGTGATTGTTCCTTTTGAAAACTTAACTGTGAAAGATTAAGATGAAACAAATTTAGAATAAATAGAGCAGTTGGCCATATTTGAGATCTTAGCATCTTCTGCTTTTCCTGGACCCAAAAATTAAATTACAGTCTTTGATGTCTGTATGCCCTTTGGTATAGTAAGAATAGCCGTGTATTACAGAAGTTGTCTTGCCTAAAAAATGGGTAAGAACATGAGAAATATGTATTTATCATCAACACAGCAGTCTTCCAAATAGATTGCTTCTAGTTCTATTATAGCTATAAGTAGATTCCTATATATAGTCATAAGAGTCCTGGGTAATTACATGGGGTAGATTTGATACAGTCTGACTTGGTTTTGTTTTGTTCTTTGTTCTTTTCCCCCTGGAATACAGGACAGGACCAGGGCCCTTGTACTCGGAGCCAAGCTGCTCTCCAGGCATTGTATAAGCCTCTTGTGTTGTGCTCTCTTTCAGGTAGGATAATTGTGGACTGAACCCTCGGGCTGCGGTCATATATGAGAACTTGCTTCACGCGGTCCCCTTTGCCGGGATGTTTCCATTGCTTCATGTTTCAGTAAACAAAGGAGTTTGTGACCAACTATGTTTTCTTTCTTAATTTAATTCTTCTAAGTTGACTTTTCTTTCCTCCTAATATGAGGGTCTGTAGCCTTTCATTCTATTCCTTATATTCTCAGCCTTTGAGCAGCACTAGGTAAGGATTATGCTGGCATCCCCTTTTTCCAATACAGTGGAACCCCTCTTATCTTGGTTTCCATAGGAGTTGAATCCTTCCTCCTGTCTACCTGAAACATCTCCTTAGCCTTTAAAATGACCATTTAGTGGCAAGCAACCTTTTCCTCTTCTGTTAGCTCTGGATTTAACATTGAAGCTAATCCTCTGAAATTGCTAGGACCACTGGGGTGGGGTTGGGGGGTGTTTTGTTTGTTGTTTTGTTTTTTTTTATGTCTGACATGTGATCGTGGTACAGCATTTGCTGAAATTTAGCCTTGTTTTGCTCCACTCCTCCCATTTTTTAAAAATATTTTGACAAATAAACGTTTCTAACACTTAAATATCTTTTTGTGTTTGTGTGAATGTTATTTACAACAATTATCTTCTGATTCTTTCTCAGTTGTGCTCCAACTACAAAATTCAAATGAATTCAAATTTAGATTGTAGAAGTATTTAGTGAAGTATTGTAGCCTCAGCAGAGGATGGAGAGAAGTTAGCTAACTAGCATTTTTAGACATTGTTAAATATGCTCCTCCTCTCTAAAAACCAGAGCTACACTTTCCACAAACCCAGGTCAGTAGTAACAGAAGTAAGCTGCACAGGGAGAACCCTGCATTGGGAAAAGGATGAGCCAGAGTATGACCAAGGACCTTTCAGGTTGATTTCATTTGACTTCAGAGTGTATGTTTGTTTAAATTCACTTACAAACTATTTTAAGAGTTCTCTTCCCATGGTGTTAATATTCTGCTAGGATTAAACTTTAGCTAAAATGAATAAGATAGTTGTGATAGGTCAAAAGAAGAGAAATGTCCTAATATTTTGAGCAGAAAAATGAGGATATTGACTGACAGTGACAATATTCTGCAATGAAATGTGTCCTCTAGATCTTTTTACAAAAAGATTTATAGACATTTTTATTACCATTACTTAGATCCCCATAAATAAACTTAATGACAGATTCAACCCTACTTAAGCTTTATTGTATCCTATATGGATGTTGACATGTAAATTCTCACTGCCCTGCCCTGGCTGCTGTGGCTTAGTTGGTTGGGCACCTTCCTATGCAC
Source organism: Myotis lucifugus (assembly GCF_000147115.1). NCBI lineage: Eukaryota > Metazoa > Chordata > Mammalia > Chiroptera > Vespertilionidae > Myotis > Myotis lucifugus. The sequence goes on along the minus strand of NW_005871421.1, from coordinate 836,920 downwards.
CAAAAGATTGCTGGTTCAATTCCTGATCAGGACATGAGCATGGGTAATGGGCTGGTTCCCCAGGTGGGAACATGCAGGAGGCAACCAATTAATGTTCCACTCTGGCATCAATGTTTCTCATTACCTGTGATTATAATTATATAGCATTTCCCCCACATATTTTATCCTTACTTAAAATAATCCTGACATAGGTGAAACAAAATTTTCCCCTGCTTTTTGGGGGTAGGATACAACAATCTAGAGAGGTTAACCTGTCAGTGCATATACTCCAATTAGTAGTGAAGTACACAAAGAATTAAGCAGAGATACTGGAATTTCCTTGTGATTGACCTACAACATACCCTGCAAAGCAAATAAATATATACAGGTTTGCTGGCCTCACCAAAATCTCCGGTTCTCCTCTGTGCTAACTTAACAGTGGATTCTGCAAAAACAGTGCTACATCAACTGTCCAGTAAGACATTGGGTAATGTTGGAAGTGTTTTATATCTGTGAGGTCCAATTTGTAGATACCAATTTGTAGTATTTAAAATGTGGCTTGAGAAACTGAGCTTTAAACTTTTTTGACAATTAGCCACATGTGGTATTGACGACTTAAAATGTGGCTAATGAAGCTGAGAAGTTGATAATGTCTTAACAATTTTTAAATCTTACAATTAACCGAATGTGGCTAGTGGCTACTGTATTGGACAGCAGTTTAGATCAGCAGTCACCAACTGGTGGTCCTCGGACCACTGGTTGTCCATGAGGTCTGAAAGGTTGGTGACCGCTGGTTTAGATAGAATAGGTTCCTTATATGAGGAAAATAGCCTTGATGAATCATAAATTCTTTTTCCCTTAGAAAATCCTTTCATTCCTAGAATAGGTAACACTGGGAAAAGGGTTAGCTTTTATCCAATGTAAGACTGCTGAGTAGGAACAAATGTGTTAATTTCTAAACCCCAGTTCTTACATGAAAAATTGCATGTTGTGAGTACATTGACCATTTCAGAGTCCACTGAGGCCCCTCACACTAAAAGCTCCTGAATTAATTTGAATTCCTACTATGAGCCAGGATTTGGGTGGTGAACAAGACATATGGTTCCTAGTAGAAAAGCAAACCCTAATTACATCTGATAAATGCTAGGTAGGGACAAGGACAGGGTACTGTGAAAACAATAGTGACTATCTGTGCAGGGAGATGGAGGAGAGCTATCAACAGATCCCATCTCCCCCTTTCCATTTCTTGCCCAGCTGTGGGACCTAGAGACAAACATGCTCGAGCTCTGCATTTAGGATCACCAAATCTCTAAGAGCCCTGCTAGGTTATTAAACAGTTCCACCACCTGATTGCTGAAGACTACACGATGGGGCAAGACTCCAGCCCTAACAGCAGCCACCCACAAATCCTACCCCACGACCTGGTCCTATGCTGGCAGTGTTTCTGGAATGACTATTGACAGTGTACTAAGCCTGAATGGATAAGGCAGAGGATAATATATTACCAAGAAGAGCACACCATTCAATGGCAGCTTCCATATATACATCATCAAATGCCTGTTTTGTGTTAGGCACTGGAGCAATTAATTTCTGACCCCTAAGGAAAGTATCCTATATAAAAGGCTAATATGCAAATTGACCAAATGGCAGAACGATCGGTTGCTATGACACTTCACTGACCACCAGGGGGCAGAAGCTCAATGCAAGAGCTGCCCCCTGGTGGTCAGTGTGCTGCCCCTGTGGGAGTGCCACTCAGCCAGAAGCCAGGCTCACGGCTAGCGAGCACAGCGGCGGTGGCAGGAGCCTCTCCTGCCTCCATGGCAGCACTAAGGATGTCTGTCTGCTGGCTTAGGCCCGCTGCTCCCCTATGGTGGGAATCAGGCCTAAGCCATCAGTCGGACATCCCCCAAGGGGTCCTGGACTGTGAGAGGGCGCAAGCCAGGCTGAGGGATGTTGTGCACTGGGCCTCTAGTTAGCTAATAAAAAAGCAAAAAAATAAAATTGAGAAAACTACTACAAAGCAGACAAACTGGGTGTAGTGGTGGGGGAAATGGAAAAGAGCATCTTCTTACAGATTATCAGAAAGGGCCCTCTGATGCTTGATCCTGAAGCTAAGAAGGATAAATTAGCCCTAAAGTGATCTAGTAGAAGGTTCTCCCAGGTTGAAAGGCATTGAAGCAGGAGTTTGAGAATCTGAAAGGAGGGTTAGTATGGTTAGAAGTGGTTAAGGACCTGATATGACACAAGTGTGGGGTAGAGACCACATTATGACCAAGATAGGGAATTGGCTTTTTAAGTACAATAGGGTATGGTATGTATTACTGAAAGGTTCTAAGTTATGGAGGTGACTATCTGATTTACAGTTAATATCATCTCAACAACGAGATTAAATTGAAGAGAGGGAAAAAAGGAAGAAGGAAATGAGATGCCAAGAGGCAGTCACTGTAGTAGTCCTACAGGATGACTGTATGGTCTTGACTATATTGTGGCAAAGACATGAACAGAAGTGGCAACATTTGATACATGCTAAAGAATGGTTGAGGGGGAATGAGAAACAAGGAAGAATCAAGGATAACTACAGGGAAGCACCTACATAGATGGTAATACCATTTAAACAAATGGAGAAATTATTTTGGAGTGGGGAGAGATTCAGGAGTTTTATTCCAGACAACAGGTTTGAGATATATTAAGACAACCCAGGAAAATCTCAAGTACGGCAGATCCTCATTCAAAGTTGTTTTAACATTAAAGAGAATGCTGTAAGAACTTAACTATTTACTATCAGCACATGATAAAACTGGTTTCATTATAAACTATCAATTACATTAAGTGAGGACTTACTATAGGTCTTTGGATCTGTGAACTTTGGAGAGGTTTGGGACAAGAATGTAAATTTGAGCTTTCCCCATCCATATCAGCATTAACCAATAAAAATATACTGTGAGCCTCAAATGCAAGCCACATATGTAATTTGAAAAGCTCTAATAGCCAATTTAGCAAAGTAAAAAGAAACAGGTAAAATTAACTATGCTTTTTAATAATGTATTTTATTTGACTATTTCCAAAACATCATTTCAACATATAATCATTTTAAAAATGAGTATTTTACATTCTTTTTCATACTATGTTCTTCAAATCCCTTAGGTATTTTACACTCATAGCACAGTATGTGGCTATGACTATCATGTTGGGCAGCACTACTTCAGATGGTATACAAAGCCAAGGGATTGATAAAATAACCTAGAAGCCTTGGTACTACTGACACTTGGGACTGGCTAACTTTGTGGGGGCAGGTGAGCTTATCCTGCAGGATGTTCAGCAGCATCACTGGCCTACAATCCATAGGTCCTAGGGAAATGAAAGGAAGGGGTGGGGTGATTTGATGTGAAAATTGCAGAGATCCAGTTTCTAGCACATAAAAAAACCTAACCAATGTCTGTAACATTATATAAGAGGTCTTCACTGTCACTTCTTATATAATCAAGTTTTTCTCTTCTCTTTTGACCCTTTCCTCTTGACAACCAGTAGCATTTACTGATGACCACTGTTCTCAAAGAGAAACTCTAAATAAATACCTGTCTGGACAGATCAGGGGGTTTCCAAATTAGAAGGAACCATGGGCCCTAACCTGTTTAGCTCAGTGGATAGAGTGTCAGCCTGTGGACTCAAGGGTCCCAGGTTCGATTCCAGTCAAGGGCACGTACCTTAGTTGTGGGCACATCCCCAGTAAGGGAGTGTGCAGGAGGCAGCTGATCGATGTTTCTCTCTCATCGATGTTTCTAACTCTATCCCTCTCCCTTTCTCTCTTTAAAAAAATCAGTAAAAACACTTTAAAAAAAAAAGGAACCGTGGGTACAGATTCAAGTATCAAGCTTTCATGGCCTCTTGGCCAGATACAGCTTGTTTAAGCAGAGAAGAAAGTTTTGGGCTGGAGACACACATTTGGAAATATTCGTAATCTAGACAGTAAAGCCAAGGGAATTGAAGATACCACCTAAAGAAGAACATGGAAAAGAGCATAGAACCAGATTCATTTTTATTGCCCCGAAAACGTGTTCAAATTTTTTTTTTCACCTTAAAAACTCAAACCTACTGTTGGATAATCTGGAGAGGATTAGCTGGTGCAAATGCTAAGGGAGGAGAGGCCTGGCGTGTCTTCAATAGATCTACAAAAAGTCCGTCCAGTATAGTATGGCTGAAGCTTAGCGAGCAAAGGAGAGTAGAATAAATTCATAGAGCTAAGAGGAGGCGGCAGATCACAAAGGGCTTTAAATAAAGGCTTGTCCATAGACTCTGATCTTTAGTCTAAATGAAAAACCTAGGGGTAAGGGGGGGCAGGGGGGAGCGAGATAGGAGAAGGTAAAGAGGGAATAAATGGTGATCAAAGACTTGACTTGGGGTTGTGAACACAATATAAAATATATATATATTGCCTTATGGGATTGTACCCCTGAAAACTGTATAGTTTCATTAACCAATGTCACCCTGACAAATTCAATTTTTTAAAATTGATTTCAGAGAGGAAGGGAGAGAGAGAGCGAGCTAGAAACATCAATGATGAGAATCACTGACTGACTGCATCCTGCACAACCCACTCTGGAATTGAGCCAGCAACCAGGGCATGTACCCTCACAGGGAATCGAACTGTGACCTCCAGGTTCATAGGTCAATACTCAACCACGACGACCAGAAGTTCCGTTTTATACAAGTGGTGTTTGAAATATCAGACACCCAAGCAAAATATCAAATGGGAAGTAGGATATGAGACTGGAGTTTGGGAGATGTGAACTGGTGATATAAATTGGGAATTTTTGTATACAGAATGGCATGTGAATCCACAGGATCACCAGAGACCAAAATCTAAAACATAGAGCGTCCAATATCAAGAGGTCAGAGAGGAATCAGCAGAGAAAATTGAGAAGGTAGGAAAACCAAGAGGATCGTGTCCTGGAAGTCAAATGAATTAAGTGTTAAGGAACATAGTAATCACCTATGTCAAGATACTAATACCAAAGATATAAACAGGTAGATGAAGACTAAGAATTGACCAGGGACTGAGGGGGTTATGTGCAAAGCAGCACAGGTGACAAAAATGTTCTATATCCTGACTGGGGTGATGGTTACACAATCAAAATATGTCAAATTACATTCTTAAAAATTGTGTGATTTATGAAAAATGACAATAAAGCCATTTTTTAAAAAGTACATCACACCCTAACCGTTTTGGCTCAATGGATAGAGCGTTGGCCTTCGGACTGAAGGGTCCCAGGTTCGATTCCAGTCAAGGGCATGTACCTTGGCTGCGGGCACATCCCCAGTGGGGGTGTCAGGGAGGCAGCTGGTCGATGTTTCTTGCTCATCGATGTTTCTAACTCTCTATCCCTCTCCCTTCCTCTCTAAAAAATCAATAAAATATATTTTTAAAAAAAGCACATCACATAATACTCCTCTGGTTAAAAACAATGCAAGGCTATTTCACTCAGAATAAAGGCCAAAAAAGCCCTAGATCAGTGGTCGACAAACCTTTTGAGCTCAGCGAGTCAGCATTTTGAAAAACCCTAACTTATCTCTGATGCCATGTCACATATAGAAATTTTTTGATATTTGCAACCATAGTAAAACAAAGATTTATATTTTTGATATTTTATATATTTAAATGCCATTTAACAAAGAAAAATCAACCAAAAAAATGAGTTCGCGTGTCACCTCCGACACGCGTGTCATAGGTTCACCATCACTGCCCTAGATGATCACTGTTTAACTATCCAACCTGCTCTTCTACTACTCTCTCCTCATCACTCCACTCTTGCCCCTGGTGTCCTATCAGAATAGGTCACCTACAATCTGGAACCTTGGGGCCCTTGCTAAAACTGTTCTATCTGGAATTCTAGAAGTCGATTTGGCTCTCATCTCATTCAAGTCTGCTCAAACCTCTATTTCTCAATGAGGCTTGGCCACCCTATTTATTACAGTAATCTGCACACCTATATATTGCTCTAGCTCTCCCAATCCTATCTCCCTTCCTCTAAAATAAGTAACAACTTTTTAAAAACCCAGAGAAACCACCACAATATAATGAGCAAGATCTTTGAAGTTTATAAAAACAAAACCTGACCATATTACTTAGCAACATGAAATCACTAGCAATGTTTCTGCGGATTGGCAGGGTTGTATAAGTCAGATTAAAGAAGGTTGAATAGAAAATGGAAGGCAATAATTGGAAACAGAAACCAGAGAAAAAGCTTTTGAGTTTTGCTACAAAAAGGAGTGAAGAAATGGCCCAGTCTGCTGCTCCTTTGAGCACCCAACATGTCTGACCTGCCCAGAGTCCAGTTTGTCGCCCACGCTTCGCTGCAGCAGCCTCTCACCAACACCCACGTTGACACCTAACTGACCTTCCACCTTACTCACTGTCTTTTCATCTCTACATATGGCCTCCTCTGCCCACAGCTGCAGCTCCCCCAAGGGGCCCACAGTCGCACTGTGCAGCAGGGCAATATTCAAGATGGTCCTGCCAGGGTGTGCCATCATTGTCCGAGGATAGCCTCATGGTGGGCCGCCTCCTGAGAGAACAACCTTAGCAACATTCGAGCTGGAAACCTTGCCCACCAACTGGCTGCACCACAACCAGATGCAAAAAAATATGCCTGATGCCCTGGCTGGTTTGGCTCAATGGATAGTGTCAGCCTGTGAACTGAAGAGTCCCGGGTCCAATTCTGGTCAGGGGCACATGCCTGAGTTTCAGGCTTGACCCCCAGTGTGGGGCGTGCTGGAGACAGCCAATCAATGATTCTCTCTCATCATTGATGTTTCTACCTGTGAAATCAATAAAAAAAAATATTTTTTTAAAAAGTAAGCTCTAGAACAGTAGGCATCCAGAGCACTTTACACCTTATACCAGGGGTCCTCAAACTGCGGCCAGCGGGCCACATGCGGCCCGCCAAAAACATTTATCCGGCCCGCCGGGTGTTTTTGCCGCCGCTGCCTGTTGCTTAGCAGCCGACTAGTTTTTTTTTAACTATAGTCCGGCCCTCCAACGGTCTGAGGGACAGTGAACTGGCCCCCTGTTTAAAAGTTTGAGGACCCCTGCCTTATACAGTGTCACACTATTTGTTGAATCAATGAATACTGTTAGTCTCCATCTTTTAAAACTTGCTAATCCCACCCATAAGACCAAGGAGTATATCAATAAAAGTTTAGATTTGTGACAGGTCTGTATTTTAAGAGAAAAAGGGAACAAAGCGACACAACCCTCCAAAGTGGTGGAAAACCAACCCAACTAGGTTAAGATAAAAAGACAAATACAAGCAAAGTACCCAGCTTAGATATTAGTCATAATCTTAGTCATTGACCACTTCCGACCCATAGGAGTAACTATTCCCACCTCCAATCCTCTTCACTCCAACAGTTTTCCTGGAACTGTTGTCTTAATCATTTCACCTCTCATCAAAAACAGCTTCCAGCTTCAGCAATTATTTGTATCCTGAGGGTAGAATAGAAGATTTTAACTAACAGAAAAATGCATTAGACACATGGATCACCTATCACAAAGTTTCACATAGAGCAAATATTCAATAAATTACAAGTTATATTAATATAGAGGTATTCCCATCTAGGCCATCTATGAACTAGAAAGAATCAGTCAGGGTAGAAGCATTTAGTAAAAAAAATCCTGAAAAATCACCCAACTAAAAACAGCTTTTTCTTATTTCCCTTCACCATAACCACTTTTCCTAAAAGCATAATGCTTAGAAAACAGTAGGTGCTATTTGTGGAACGATTCTGGGAAATGCCCTAATTAGATACTGCCCTACTAAATGTTAAAACTGGAGCAAGAAAGTATAGACAAAAATAAAATCTGGAAGACAGTCTGTTTTCCTAGGAGCACAGAACTAAGAAGTGGCTCTTCCCTGCACTCACCAATCCATCCTATTGTTAAATAATCTAAAACTCAATGCGAGGTCCTTTTTCTATGCCAATCATTCTAAAGGCTGTAAGTACAAGTAATGAGGTATTAGTGAGATTTTTGTCAGCTATACAAATAGATGGTGAAAGGTATTAAAAAGTGTTACTTACTGGCCTAGAAGTAGTAGAATGCTGTTGAAGCCATAATTCCCCCCCCCCCCGCCCCCCCAATGACATAAAACGTGAATGTTCCCTCAAAACTGTCCTTTTCTTAAGACATCTTCCTTGGAAATAAGTCCAACTAAATGTATTGATTGGGAAGTTGGAATGGTAACAGTAAGGGGTGGGAGATGACTATTTCTCAAGCAGGAAAAAACCTACATCTCAAAACTACTAGTAAGCAATTAGTTTTACAATTTCAAAGGTGGACCAATGAAAGGAAGTCTTTACTGGAATAAGACTGCCTGCCTGGGTTCTTCTGTATTAACCCTTTTACCTTTGGCACTGTTAAGTCTATCTACAATAAAGAAAATAAACAGTGATGTCCTCCCAGAGCTGAATGTCAAACTACATCCTCCTCTCTCTTTTCCAGGGACAAATAACTCAGACAAAAGGCCAAACAAGAACTCTCTCAAAGCACACATATTCCTAAGTTGAAAAACCATTTATTTCACTGGAAAGAAAAAAAAAGTGATCCAACTCTTTGTGTCCACCTGCCACAAGCCTTTGGGCCAAAGACTCAGAAGCAGTGACACTCTCACCAGGGTCATTCCCAAATCCAACACCCACTGGAAACAGGAGGTGAGGAGATGGCATAGCCCCACCAGTTTCTGCACACAACGGGGCCTGCTAGGAACAGAACATGAATGGGAAGCTACAGAAGTACTGAAGGACAGGAAGAACAGGAAGATGGGCAGGAAAAAGGAAAAGAAGAGGTGGTCTGAACTTAGCAAGGTAAATTAAGGTCCACGATTCCTGAGGGACTGAACGCACAGAGCCGAGAACTTCCCGGAGACGGGGTACCATGAAGGGCGTATTCTCATGCACAACCGCAGCTTGGAATTTCAGCCCACACACATCCCACCTGAAAGAGAGCACAATACACGGGCTTTATAGCAAAGCTCAAAAAGCCTTTCCCACTTAAAACCTCAAAGAACATCTCTACAAAGTCTGGTACATGACTTTGGTAAGTTTACTTACTTGTACCCATCTACAATATCACAATACTCTATAAAAGTGAAAAAAGCTTGAAGGCCAGAGAATAACTAGGAAGGTCAAGCAATCCCAGACTGGGGCTTTTCTTTAAATTAAATTGTAAATTTTCTTTCATGAAAGTAGGCAAAGAATTGCATTTCCATTGATGTTAACGTTAGCATTCCTCAGAGAAGGTTAATTCCATGTCACAAACTGTATGTAGAAGGCAGGAAAAAGGGAAAGGTTTCAATTAGCTCTCTGGGGTAAAAAGTCAAAAGTATGTTTGAATCTGGGAGTTACTGCCAAGGTCCAAGTTAAAAACCATTCAAAATTGAGGCAAAAGCAGCATCAATTCAACAAGCTGTAAGACCTGAGGGCATCCCACTCTGCTTAGTGAAGAAACTAAAAGAGTGTACTAGAGGGCATATGTAAACTACACGTCAACCTAAGAGTGATTTCCTATCTAATAACCCTAGGCAAGTTACATACCTTCTGCCCAATGTCTGGGGCACACTGGGGAATACTCAGAACAAAAAGGGCATTATAAATCACCCTTTAATACAACAGCAATCTCAAACACCTAGAGCCCAAGCTGGCAAGCATCACAATATTCTCAAGTAAAGCCAAATGGATCATGGAGCTCAAAATGTGTAGGTATAGGAAAAAGCCAGAGGACTCAAGGTAAAGCTGGTTGTTCAAGAGGATTAAATGCCCATAACTAGTGGAAAGATGAAGGGAGTGATTTACTTAAGGCAGCGATTTTCAGCTCATGGCACACATAAACTAATTACTAAAATTCTGTGGCACACCAAAAAATGTATTTTTTGTCCATCTGGAAAAAAAATAAAGGTATAATTTTGATTCATTCACCTTGGACAGCTATCATTGTGCTGGCTGTTATCATTTTTTATTTTATTTGACAATCTAAAGCAGCGGTTGCCAACCTTTCGGACCTCATGGACCACCTGTGGTCCGTGGACCACCCAATTGGCGACTGCTGTTCCAAAAGTTTCCTTAAACCAGCGGTCGCCAACCTTCTGGACCTTATAGACTACTAGTGGTCTTTTCCCTTAGATCACAGGTTGGCTACCGCTGATTTAAGGGAAAAGAGGTCAGTGCCACTGATTAAATAGTCAGGTATTACATGTTTTAAGAAGTCTTGAGCTTATGTATTGAAAATCGCTGGCTTAAAAAGTAAAGCTCCCAACCCTGGAGAATAAAATTAACAGGTATGCACACATATTATCTATCTTTAAGAAGTGGAGAGATGTCAAATCTAACCCTGTGGGGGCAGTTTGTAGAACAAAGTAAACAGGTTATTACAGGATAGATTCTAAGATAAAGCAATGGACTGGGTGCACTATACAGGAAATGAATCTTGAGCTGCATGGAGAAGTAGGTTTGAGTATATGCCCCAGATTCCTTATTGAACTCAATTTTATAAATTAAAGATACTTTTCTCCTCTCTGCCCCAACTTAACATCAAATAAGGTTTTTTATAAAGCTCATAGTGGGTGAACTGTTCAGGAAGGTCAGAAATATGCTGCTTCAAGATTATGATGATGCCATTTGGGTAGTCTTCATAGTAACTGGGACTTGAGCAGTGATGACCAGTTAACTATACAGTTACTGATTTTATCACTGCAGGTCATATCAGACCTTTCACACAGTACAAAGCAGAACAGGAAACTTGCAGACCTTAGTAATGTCACATACCTAGGAATTTCAACAAAGACGCTGAAAAAAAAACAACACACCTGAGTCTAAATATCTGGGTCTCAATTTCAATTCATTTATAGCACATAGGTGTGACCCAAGATTCATCACACCATTCTTTGTTTTACCAGACACAGATAGAATCAGATTAACTCCCACTACCAGGATCCCTGGAAAAATAGCCGTGAGTGGTAAGGGTGTTTACATTATTTCAGAAAGTTAACTAGTTAGGACTTTTTCCTAACCTCTGTACCATGCTAGTAACCTTACCTTAACCCTGCAAAAGCAAGCAAGCAGAGCAGCCTAACTGGAGCCTTTAGGCTGTAGGAGGTTCGGCAAAACCAGAACAGGTGACACCCCACCGCTCTCACCTCAAGCTTTAAAAGGCTGAATACCGCGCCCGATCTGCATACTGCGCCCGATCTGCATACTGCGACCGATCTGCGTACTGCGCCCGATCTGCATACTGCTCCCGCTCATACCGGGCCATGTTGTACAGGGAATTCCGCGCGGCTGCTGAAGCTTGGGACAACTGATTGTCATGCCCGTAACCGTAGCCCTCTCCAACAGTGGGGACTGGGGCTGTAGCGCGACGCAGGGGGCTCCGATCCCGCCCGTAATATGAAGAGGAAGCTGCAGTAACAGCAGCAGCGGCTGCTGCAGCAGCAGCAGCTGTAGCAGCAGCTCCTGAGGTCGGCAACAGGTGTCTATCGTAGGGATCGAGAGAGGTGGAGGTGAGGTGATTGGCCATGGCTGTGTTCTGGACTTGTGGCAGCTGGGACAAGGTCTGCTCTGCGTAATTATACGCGGAGGCAGCTGCAGCCGCCACTGCCTCATAGGACCGGGCAGCACGGCAGCGCTTGTAGTAGGCATCGAGCGCTCCGTATGCGTTGTTGTAATACAATGAATCCCCATAGCTCATGGTGTAAGGTGTACGCACTGCTCCATATTGCTCATTATATTGCTCGGTAAAGTCTGCCACTCGGCCCGAACGATCTATCGGACACTCTTTGGACCAGTGCCCCTCTTTCCCGCACCGATAGCAGCCGCTCTGGTCTCCCATCCCGGGCGCAGTCCTAAGCCGGCTGGTGGACAACTGCACGTGCATTCGTTTGCCTTGAAGAAACAGACGCAAGAAGGGTTGCTATCACTCTTAGTCATAGCCCCAGCCCCTACCCCCGACACTGGTCATAGCAATGGCTTTACCTAGACAATGCTAATGCAGAACTCAATGCCAGGTTTTTTTATAAAGTCCAATAAATAAATTTAGTATAGTGACCTGATTTCAGACAAAGATTAGATGAAGAAATGTTTCCACTCTAACACCTAACACTAGTGTAATGCTTAAGAAAGAAACCACTCTTGCACAAAAACAAGTATCTCATTCAATACCAAGTAACTGTGCACAAAAACTACTCTGAACAGTAGACCAATGAATGTCAAAAGAAACCACAAGATTGCTCAGCAAGATTCTGGAACTTCCATCTTTACTATCAAAGGCTCTGATTTCATTAAGCAAAGGAATGCAAAGACTAGTCCCCCCAGACTTCCGCCCCATTCCAAAATCAGAGAGAATAAAATAACACTCTAAAGCTACCCCTAACAGAGAGTGATCCAGACTTGATCACTGAGTGGCTGAGTGTGATAGGCAATTTTCAGACTTTTGGGAAAAACACTCATGAACTGGGGGAAGAGGAGTGAAATACAAGTTGAAGGACTGCCCACTCATTAACTGGGTCCTTTAAATTACTGGTTCTGCTATTCATCCTAACAAGGATACTTGACAATCTGACAACTAACTTTGATGACCCCTAGTGGAATCAAAGGAAACAGGGCAGGGAGTTCACAAGTTGCCTGAATTTTTTTCAAGATTATGAAAAATATGGAAGGGAGGATGAGAAAAGTGAATAACCAGTAATATTAGTGGATCAAACTGTTCATTTTAGCAAGGCTAAAGTACTTTTTCCCCTTAAACTAGGGATCTGAGATTCTAAGAATATGTATTTATTACTATTTTTTTGCCAAAAACTACAATTTGCATTCTGGAAATGCAAAATATCACTTCTGAAAACCTAACCAAAAAGAAAAAAACAACACTTTTCTGGAAAAGTTTAAATTTAAAAAAAAAAGTTTAACTTTTAAACTTTTTCATAGAAGCAGTTACCACCTAACATGATCTACCAATTTAATGGTAAGCAGAAGTCCAGCAAGAACTTTCTAATGCAACTGGCTGTGATGCACCCAAACATGCAGATGTCAAAGAAGTGAATGGTCAGAACAAGGGAAGAGTCAACAGGTCATCTGTTCATCTAACATTACAGAAAGTAGTAAATACACAATTTCATCTGCAAAATAAAATTAGGTTCTGGGAGGCTAGAAAACGGAAAAGAGGTGGAAGGACCAAAATACTAAAAAAGCCCTGGTTTACACATTGGTAAGTAAAGGTTGCAGGTTAAGAGTTAAGATATGCAATTAAATACATAAGTGCTTTAAAGTGCTAACCTGTGTCCCTCTGGCATTTGCCCACAGGACCACTTTGGCATCTAACAAAATCATAAGAAATAGGTGTAACCAAGGAACCAACCAAATACATCCAAGATATAAAAGATTATTAAATGTCCTGAGATAAGCTAGTTTTTAAAATATCTATATTTTTATATGACAAATAAATACAGTTCACCCTTTAACAAAATGGGTTTGAACTGCGTGGGCCCCCTTATGTCCACATAATTCAAAACTGGTATTGTCTCAAGAGCCAACTGTATTTTCAACTGAGGATGGGAATCCACTTATGCAGAAGGCCAACTGAAATTATACTAGGATTTTCGACTGTGGAGTGGGCAAGCTATATATCCAACATTGAGAAACTGAAATGGGAAAGGACCACTAATATATAATGCTATTCTACATAAAACTCTACGAGGCAGCATTAAGGAGAATAGCTAATAGTAAGAAAAATAGGACAAGAATAACTAAGTATAGGTAGCAGAGAGCCTAGAGTTCAAAGGCTAAAGGATTTGTCCTGAATTAATCCACTGTACCTCCTTACACATAATTGCTACAAGCAGACACCACCACCACCTCTTCTATGACTGCACTTAAGTATAAAAAAAGTGTCCAAAAACTAGGTATCAGACCACAAACCCTCCACAAGAGCAGCATTTTCTCCTAATTAAGTGGTTGACACAAAATAATTCTCAACTTAACAATTAAAAAGGAAAACAAACTAAACTCTAGAGACCTGTGACATTTCTCCTTAATAATTAATGCACAGCAACACCTATGATTACTTGGGGGAATGATGATCAGACCTCCAGCTCTAAGAAAGGTCCAATTTGAGGGAAATAAACAGCAAAGATAGCAGCAATTATTCTTAAAAAGAGAAGTTCTCAGGAAAAGCAGCAGCCACTACCTGGTTTGGACAAAAAGGTTGGAATGTAGGTTAAAAGTGTAGCAAGGAGTTGTGGGAATAACCCAATAATTTGGAAGCAGTTACAATCAAAGGGAAAGGGCTCTTTTTGCCATTGGGGACCCAAAGGGGGTGAAAGAAGAGTTAACAACTCACCATGATTACCACCCCCTTCATGATTGCCTTTTAGCACAGAAGCTTAGATCTTAAACCATGAAGACACCTTCCAAATAAAGTGACAGTCCACAGCATAACTCATACTGCCCTCCAGGCATACTAAACAATCCATCTAGTCAAGGCTTCAAGGTAACACCCATTTAAGTACTCTATTCATGAAGGACTTTAGAAGCCCACGCCCCCGCCCCCAACCAGTGAAAAAAACATTGCCATTACTGCCTCCCCCATATCTCAATACATCCTCCTCAGAAATCCTGAAATTAGCCTTTTAATTGTAGAGTGGCCTCATCTTCAAAAGAGAAAATCTTGGTAAGAGCACCAGGAGTAACCGTAGCCCTTTAAAGACACCTGAAGGGTCCTGGGTTTGATTCCGGTCAAGGGCACATGCCTGGGTTGCGGGCTTGTGTGCTCGGTCCCGTGTGGGTGTGCAGGAGGCAGCCAATCAATGATTCTCTCTCATCATTGATGTTTCTATTTCTATCTCTCTCTGAAATCAATAAAAATATATATTTAAAAAAAGACACCAATTATCTAAAAACTAATTATCTTTACTGAAAAATTATGAATTGGTGTGAGGTGGAGTTTAACAGGGATTCTACTCTTAAATGTGTTGCTTAAGCAGCTTTTGCCAGGTTCTTTGAATAAAAAATGATGCATGATTCTGATACAGGATACCTTGCTTTATCACACTTTCAAAGATTTTTTTTTCCAAGTTGAAAACTCTCCACCACAAAAAGACTGCGACTCTCTTTGACTCCCTTTGTTGCGATACTGGCTTTATTGCAGTGGTCTGGAACTGAGCCTGCAATATCTCCAAGGTATGCCTGTGCTGTGCTCTGCTACTCCCCTCCCCCCACCCCAAAGACATCACTGGGCAAATCTTCAGAGGAAAGTACTGCAGCACTAATAGCAACAACAACAACAAAAAAAGCCTTAGGGGCTCCAAACTAAAGCCAAGTGGTTTTTTTCTCCCAGAGTCTTATTTGCCTAAGGTAAAGCCTCTAAATCCCAAGCATTCTCCATTTTAGGTTCATCACCCACACTTAATCTTGACCATCAGCCAGCCACCAGCTCTATTTCTACCCCAAACCCCTCCCTTGACTTATCCAACCTATTTCTGCACACAGCCTGTGTTCAGCCCTCTTCCCAAAGAGGGTGGTTCACCTTGAAACTCTGTGTTGTCGAGGCCCCTGATGGCCTCGACCGCATCCTCTGCCCGCTCCATGTGTACGAAGGCATAATCTTTCACGATGTCACACTCGATGACTGGACCGTACTCCTCAAACTTGGCCCGAAGCTCTTTGTTGGTACAAGTGGGACTGATGTTGCCCACATGTAACTTTGTGGAGGTTTTGCTCTTATTCTTGCTGGCTTCCACATTGATGTTCACCCCGTGCAGCTTGTAGTGGTGCAGGTTGCGGATGGCATCTTCTGCCGCCGTCTTGTCCTCTATGTGCACGAAGCCGTAGTTCTTAATGATGTCACATTCCAGCACCTTCCCGTACTGCTCGAAGAGTGTGCGGATCTCCTGCTCTGTGGCCTCCCGGGGCAGGTTTCCGATGAACAGCTTCACCATCTCGACACTGCCTGGATGAGAAGAACAATTTTAACAAGACCTCCACACCCATCTGAAAAAAGAATACTGTCATCTTCTTTCACTCTAACAAATGTTTCCAAACAGGGTTCCCTCTCTCACAAAACCACCTCCAAACGACAACAAAGGGAAGTGGGAATAAGGAGGCCCCCTACAGTACCGGCTACAGACCAATTAAGAATGAGACGAGTGTAATAGAGGGGCCCTAATACACAAAGGATTTGATAAGAAATAGTTTCAAACAGGAATGGAAATGAAAGCCTAAGTGCAGCGCTACGGGAACTGGGCTTTTCTATCCGTGATAAGGATAGTCAGAAAACAAAGGCCTAACTACTGGCTGGCTGGACTGACTGCCTGAAATTATGAACTGGCTCTTCCTCTCATAACCGAGTAACCACCATTTCCGGAATAGTGGGCCTTAGAATAGCGGGGTTTTAGAGTTTCCTCTGGAAGGAGTGACCGGGCTGACTAGGGCCAGAAGCGAGGGGGTGAGAAAAGTACGGGAAGCGCTGGAGTGCGTTCGGAACGCCTCCCCGGGCTCCTGCAGAACCGAGAAATGCGTGGCCAGAAAAAGGGGAGCTCCATACTCCTGAGCCCGACACCAATGTGTCAGGGCCAGAAAAATTCTCGAACCGGGCTTGCTATCCCCAAGTCTACGGGAAGCGCGGTTACCGCGGTGGAAACCTCGAGGCAAGAAGCCTAACCAAGTCGGATACACCGCAGGGTGGGAGAGAGCAAGGTATTCTCGAGGGAGGTCGTGGGGGGAAGGGACGCTCTACGCTTACCGCGAAATGCCGAGCACCGAAATCGGCTGTTACCGGTGCGGAGGCCACGACCCCACTAGGATACTCCTGAAGCCCAAGGGAGTGAGAGAAGATTTAACAGAGCAAAATAAGGGCAGTGGAGGGAGTCGGAGTCTCTCACCCGCACGGGAATCAGCAGGAACTCTTCCTCGCGGCGCCGATGCTTCTGACAAAACGCTAAAATGGCGGCAGTCGCAGCAGTGACTCTGGGTAGAAAGGGGGAGGTATCTACCACCGATTGGCCACTCAGTAAAGTAAAAGGCAGGCGTTCGCGCAGATCCTCTTCCTGATTGGTTGTTATGAACGCCAATTACCTGAGAGGCCGGGAAGAGGTGGAAACGTCAGTAACGCCAAGTTCTTAGGCGAAAGCCAATGAGCACCAACCTCGCGCAGCAGAAGTCACTGATTGGGTAAGGGTTGGCTTGCGGGAGGAACTACGAACGTGGGGTATGCCCGCGGGGCTCGACCCGCCATTAGGTGAGCGAGTCAGGGCCCAGGTGTGGCGGTCTTTAGCTGCAGGGCGCCAACTCTGTGAAGCTTCATTTCGCCACTTCCTCGTGCACACCCTCACAGTATTCCGCGCTCTATTTTGCCTTCTACTCCAAATTTCTCCCTCTAACCTCCCAAAACACCCCTTGCAGCCCCGATGTTGCAGACCAGACCTTTATGCAGACCCAAAAGTCGGTAATAACGAAGCGTTTCACTTTTAAGAAATCAACCTCCTCCTTTGACCAAGATCCATCCTGTTGCCCTGGAGTCCCCGAGCTCCCCTAAATTAAAACTATGTTCATAGGTGGTAATAAAAGGAACTCTAAACGGTTAATGGACGCAAGTAATTTGGGGTTGGGGCTGCATTACTCAGGAAACGCTGAGAAGTCAGGAAGTTCCCCGAGGAACTAGCCTCCTGGAGTCCAAGATGAAGCAGCAGCTTCTGTGTGTGTGGCCATGGAAATTGAGAAAACACCCCACCCTGCCCTGAGAAAAAAATGGAGCAGCAAAGTTTTTTTATTTTATTTTATTGGGTGCCGTCAGCCAGAGCTGTAAGTTTAAAATCCTGGAATGGACCTTAGAGAGAAGAGCCTAATCACAACCAGCTACAAACAAAATACAATCAAAACATTCTCCAGAGGGTCCAGTTCCCTTATCACATTTTCTTTCTCGTCCTCTGGCTTCTTCACATAACCCCATATTCATTGAGCAAGCAATGACCCCTTTGCAAGGCAGTTTTTAAAGAGGGAGTTAATAAAAGAGGAATGACAAATACTAGGTGGAAGAACTTAAAACATGATAAAATCAGTGAATTGTTTAGGAGAAAAGGGATCATCAGGAGTGAAAATGACAACAGAACATACTACGATCCAAAGCAGTCCCTCCAAAAAGTGGTGGGGTCATAAAGAGAAAGGCAAAGCAAGGTTTTGGAAATGGGTTTTAAAACCTGACATAAGCCCTGCCGGTGTGGTTGAGCGTCGATTCCCACCCAGTGAGGGCACGTGCCCAAGTTGCAGGCTTGATCCCTGGTGGGGATCATGCAGGAGGCAGCAGATCAATGATTGTCATCATTGATGTTTTTTTCTCTCTCTCCTCTCCTCTCCGAAATTATATATATATAAAACAAAACCCCTGACATGACTCCAAAATCAAATGGTGGAAAACTGGACAATAACTTATTCTAGAGTGGGAAAAGGTAAACCCCAAACTGCAACATTTACACATGTGGTGGTCACTAATATTGGTCCATTTTCATTGTGGACTGCGATGCTGATATTGAGTAAAGGCCGTATGATCAGTGATGAAGAAAAGCAACTCCATATTGGTCAGCTGCATGTGTGCCCACATTTTGGAGGGGCCAGCATCAGGAGGTGGTTACAAATCATCTGGACAGGGAAATACATCTGGTAAAAAAAATCCTCTCAGCACCTTTCAGTTTGATCTTCCAAAATATTTGTATCCCAACTGCCCTGGACATAAACTTCCTTCCAAAAATACCAAAGCATATATGAAATCAACTCTATGAAAGTAGTAATCTCTCCAAGCCCACAGGAGACTAGGAATATATTCTCAGGATCTCAATTTAAGCCGGTTTGTAGACCACTGCTCAATCCCATTTCCCAAACCAATTACTTGATTTACCTTCTGAAAGGTCTCTAGGTTGTTATGTTTCCTTTTCCAAGTTCTCCAACTGAGTAAACCACATTAAATCATCCCCCTACTTTTTAAAACCCATTGCAATTTGAAAACTTTCAAACTCACCCTACCCAATCTGGTTCTTGCCAGAATATCCCAATTTCTTTAAACACACACACACACACACACACACACACACACACACACTCCTCACTACCACTCCCAACTATGTTACAGAACACTTGCCTTTTGTCCCCACTTCAGACTGTAATGTTCTTTCTCCAGGGTCTTCACTTTCCACCCCTCTAAAGACATTTCCCTACTCCAACCCTATCTTGGCACTCTATCCCATGAATCCATATTTTTCCAAATACTTCAAATCCACTTAAAATCCTACTTGTTTATTCATCTTCTGCCTTCCTCTCACCTGTCTCAAGCAAATACTTGTTCTACAAAGACAGGACCTATTCTTATTCCCTATGTCCAGTGTTAGAATTGCATCTGACACATGGTGGGCACTCAAATTTGTTGACTAAATTAACAAATGAATGAATGAATGCGTGTTAACTTCTTGATAACCAAAACAAATGACTGGATTTCCAGTTAATATCAGCTTAAGATGGATACTTATTTCTAAAAACAAGCAGGTGCACCCTAGCTGGTTTGGCTCAGTGGATAGAACATCAGACTGTGAACTGAAGAGTCCCGCGTTCGATTCCGGTCAAGGGCACATGCCCAGGTTGTGGGCTCAATCCCCAGTAGGGGAGCGTTCAGCAGGCAGCAGATCAATGATTTTCTCTCATCATTGATGTTTCTATCTCTCCCTTCTTCCCTTCCTCTCTGAAATCAATAAAAATATTTTTAAAAAATAAATAAAAAACAAACAGGTGCCCCAAAGCCAGGAGGTAACCTTTGCTACAGCTTTTCATCACCAGGATTATCAGCTTGACAAATGCTGCAAAATGAAGCTTTAGATAGGAAAATTTATAGCTTGAGTGTTTCCATAATGATCATTTAACCAATTGTATTTTACCAAGTACTAAAGGAGCTTAATGTTTGTACCTTAAAAACGATTAAAGGATTTCTATTTTTATTTTTTCCATTAAAGTTTTAAGTAAAGACATCTAGTCCAAATCCTCTACCATACCACCTCAACTATAGAAAATGGGATTGAATGGGATGTTTTAAAAGTACCTTGTCTAAAACATGTAGATGCCATTTTACTTATTTTTAATTTGCTGACCAGATTACTAAACCCCTAAAAAGTAAACTGACTTGTCCAAAGTCATCTAGAAAGCTGATGCCCTGTTAGAGTTAAGCATAATTGTATGTTCTGGCTGCAAATCTTGATGGAATGAAAGAACCTGGAGCCTGGACTCTTAAAGGGAAAATGAGGGACAAATCCAAATTTAGGGAGAGAAACACTGGTGGTGTCAGTTAAAAACCACTCAAATATGAGTAAGCAACCTGGGTTAATTTCATACCCTTAGGGGTGAATATAGTTTATACACCTAATAAATAGCTGGCTCCTAGTCCAGAAATGAGTTACTGGTCCAATAAGGGCTCAAATTAAAAACCAGTATTCTTCAGGGAGGTTCAGAGGGAGCTCCAATCCCACTCCCAGCTACATGCTCTTAGCCTCCCCTTAATGTATTCGCAAGCCCATTACCTTTCCTCTCCATATCCAGAGAATCTGTTCCCAAGACAATGAACACTGTTGCCCGAGAATGGAAGTGGCCCAATCTGGTGTGGTCTAGTGACCTACATCACTCCTAGGTACCTTGCCCTACAAAATCCACTGCCTTGCCCTAGCCGGTTTGGCTCAGTGGATAGAGTGTTGGCCTGTGGACTAAAGGGTCCCCAATTCGATTCTGGCCAAAGGCACATGCCCAGGTTGAGGGCTCGATCCCCACAGTATGGGGTGTGCAGGAGGCAGCCAATCAATGATTCTCTCTCATCATTAATGTTTCTATCACTCTCTCCCTTCCTCTCTGAAATCAATAAAAAAAAAAATCCATTGCCTTCACTGTTACTCGATATATTGCACAACTACATCCAAATTCCTTTGCTCAGCTGTGTGCTCCACTAGGCCATCCCAACTCCCTAGAACAGTGATGGCGAACCTTTTGAGCTCGGCGTGTCAGCATTTTGAAAAACCCTAACTTAACTCTGGTGCCGTGTCACATATAGGAATTGTTTGATATTTGCAACCATAGTAAATCAAAGACTTATATTTTTGATATTTATTTTATATATTTAAATGCCATTTAACAAAGAAAAATCAACCAAAAAAATGAGTTCTCGTGCCACCTCTGACACGTGTCATAGGTTCGCCATCACTGCCCTAGAATGTCCTAACTCATTTCTATGAGATGGATGGCACATAATGAGCAGTGACTATATAGGAGGACCTACACTTGTGACATGTTCTCATTTGATCCTTCCAACAGTATTATCGTAATGTTTACAAGTCCTGGACGGTTCAACTCCTTGATCCATCTACTACTTTCTAACCATATGATCTTAAGTTACTAAACTATAGCCTCAACTTATCCATTTATAAAATAGGTTTAGAAATGCCTAATGCATTTGGGTTGCATTTAAGTTAATACATGAAAAGCACATGTTTCAATAATGTTACCTATTGTCCCCATTTCATAGATGAGAAAACTGAGGTAGAGTTCCTGACATGTTCAAGATCACACAGCTAAGTGGTAGAACCAGGATTCAAACTTAGGAAACCTAATTTTAGAGCCAACACCCCTTAATCCTTCTCTCGGTGCCAAGTTAGTTTTCAAATCAAATCCTAACTCCAGAGTTTCCTCTAATAACAGACTGCCCCATCTTCTCCTTCCTAACTTATCAGTCCCTTAGCATTGCTTATTACAGTAATGAGTTCATTAAGGCAGATCCTGCTTCCCTCGACTATAAATTCCTCAAGGTCAGTTCAAGGACTCAGTTACCTAAATACTGTATTTCCAGCATGACAGACACAGTATTTCAAATGACTGTGAGCTAGACTTAAAAAACTAAGTCATTTAAGAATTCTTTTTTCCAGAGAACTCTAGATTCTACTTTTATGACATTTTTATTTTTTAACTTTTTTTACTGTTTTTAGAGAGATATGGATTTGTTGTTCCACTTATTTATGCATTCATTGGTTGACTCTTATATGTGCCCTGACAAGGGATCAAACCCACATTGGGATGATGCTCTAACCAACTGAGCTATCCAGCCAGGGCTCCTTTATAACCTACAGAATTTGGGTGAATATACATTTTCCACCTGCCACCCATCTTATCTTCTCTATTACCCACATTAAATACCATATTAGTCCATAAATCTAGGACATTTACTTTCATTATAACCTCAGCCATCCCACATTAGTCAACTTACTTGGCTTAATAGAACAATATGACCAGAGAACTAACGGTCTGTGTATGGACTTCCACGTAGCTTAACTGATAGGCATGACTAGAAAGGTGACCTACCCATAGGATATCACATGACCGCTCAGTGATAATCCCATTATCTCCAGTAAAAGGGGTGGGACCCCAGGTTTATCCCAGACAGAATTTCAAACAAGGTCCAAACCTCAGAAAAGCAGGTTGATGAGGCTAGAAGCCTCTACTGGTATGTTCCAGACATAAATCAACTAAAACTTCTCAGAGTTGTAGAGGTGACAGATACAAAAGTGCAAAGATCTGAAGGATGCTGGGAGCCCATATTCCCTACCCCTCTTCCCAAAACACAAATGTCTGTCCTCCCATTCACTCAACCCAACCATCTCCAAGTTACAGGACCCTGAAAATCAGAAATCCACAAAAAGCAAAGCATGAATGGGCTATAAGGTGAACACAGGAGAATTTTAAAACAATCTGCAAGGAAGAGGAAAGTGACAAATAATTGTAGCTCCTTCTGGCTTAGACAATGAGAAGCCTCAGGGCTGAGGCAGCAAGGGCATCAGCACTAAAGATGACAGGCAGAGTGATCATCTAGGCCAGGTCAACCTGAAGAATTTGGGCTAACAATACAGAACATCAATACTTGGCCCCAAGAGCACATTAAGCGGTTTTTCATAGGAACCCTCACTGGAGAAAGGAAGACAGAAAGCCACATTGACAAACATTACAAATACACAGGCCACAATCATAGCCCTATAATCAATCAACTCTCCATTTTCCAGGGTAACAACCAGAGCTAAGCTTGTTAGCTAGACCCTCAGATCACCCACCCTCAGTGCATAAAAGTGAGAAGAAAACTAGCAAACTCCCCCCACCCCAGTCCCGCAAAGAAATTAAAAGGAGCAGCGAAGCACCTGAAGGCAAAGCAGTGAGCAGGAAAAAAAAAAAGGAGTTATGGTCCCAATACCCTGAGATTACCCTAGTAAGCATCCATAAGAGCTCATGGTTAAAGATCATCCACTTGCTTTTGCCCATGGGCAGAGGGAAGAGAACATCTGGGGCAAACTACTCTATCACGGGCAAATTCACAAGAAACCAGTGAAGGAGGCATTAGAGAACCCACCTGAACTCCACTTAACTGATGATATACACACCTCCCCAAAATTGCCTTCCCCAAAGGAACATCAGTAGGTTGTCCTGTTATCACCCTACCCAACCATTCTTCTTCCAATCATCCATCATTAAACATGAGCCTCCCGTCTTATCCCTGGCTGGAATTCCCTAGTTTTTAGCCAGGTCCTCTCAACTTCCAGCACTTGAGTGAAAGTACAGAAATTATCTTTAATTCCTCACCCTATCCCAGCAACCCTACTTGGTTATGTTTGCACCTCAACACATTCCCAGAGTCTATCATGACAGCTTCAAATATAAACCCAGCAAGTAAACATCTGGAAACCCTAGTAAATGGAGATAGGCAAAGTGAGTCTCATGATGGTAGGGGGCGGGCAGGACGCAGGAAGGACACGCCATGGTGATGTTCAACAGGCAAAATACCAGGTCTGTGACCAGAATCTCCCGTACCTTCTTCCAATTGTCCGTCCCTCCTTTCTCCAACCACAGGGCAGTATCAGACACCAACATTACCCCCACCCCACTACTGGCTCCCTTCCATTCCCATTCCCAGTCCCAGCCGTCACTTGAGCCCACGGCCTGAAGGATCCACTAGCCTCCTAAGCACCAAAGCAGCCCTTTCCCCACTTCTCACTTGAGAAGCCAAACCCCAGAACCACCCTGCTGCAGCACAGGTTGTTTCTCAACTGGAAACAAGTCAAGGAAAATGGTCAAGCACAGGCAGAAAAAAATGGGCAATACATTTTCTGCATTGGGGTGTGATTAAATCAAGTTGAGGGCTGAAGAAGAAGCCTAAGCAAGTTGGTCTGGACAATCCATTCTTAAAGATGGCAGACCAGCAGGACGACAGACTATGAGCTAAATCCCTCTGGGCAGCAGAGAAATCATTCTAATTTCCATGTCAAATCCCCTTTCTCATCTGCCCTGGGTTCTGTGGCTGCCTTCCCTTTGGCCATCATGTCTTCCTGGATGTCAAACTGGCTCCTCTGAAACTGAGTGCAATCAAGACAATGACAACCAGGTTTCCAAACTGTAAATTGCCCCAAGTTTTATTTGTACTCCATACAAAAGGGAAAAAAAATTAAGTTTTTCTAACACCACCTACTTGGGGAGATAGGGAAGTGGGACTGTGCGGCTCAGCATCAGCTAGAATATCAGGAGTCGGTAGGAATTTGGATATACACCAACTGACTATCGCAGCAGGAACTCAGTCTCAACACAGTCTGAGGGACAGGCAGTGTCCCCTGGACTGCTGGCACAGCGTGGCGTATAGGAAATGGTTAAGCTAACCCTTTCCTGGCCTCCCTCATATCTAAAAAGAAAAAGGCGCCGCGACCTCAGCTGCAGGTTGATTCCCCATCCAGACAACCTTAAATATCGCGCACAAAAATAAAAGGGAGCCAGGAAAAAATAAAAACATAAAAGAAACTCCCATCCTGGGGAGATGGGAGGCAGGGGAAACCGCAGATCTAGAGCCAGTAGCAAGATTTGCTGCTGAGGCGAAGGAACAAAGTAGGTTACTACCAAACACTCAAAAGGATCGTGTCCTGGGGAAGGCCCACATGGTAGAGGGAATGAAAATCCACAAATGGGAGAGGTATGGGCCAGTGGTTTTAACCTGGGTCTGCACCCTACCCCACTTCTCTCCTTCCCTCCCTGTAATGCCCCATCCCAGGACGGCCCTACATGCGGCGCTGGTAGCCAGAGTGCATTTGAGCTGCCCGCAGGTAATCATTATAGGAGCCCGAATAGCGTGCGTAATCGGAATGAGCATCGGGCAGGCGACGGTAATCCAGCGAGGACTTTGTCGGCGAGCGGCGGAACGAAAGCTGCGACTCTGATAAACGGCGGTAATCAGAGAGCTCGGCTAAACGCCGGTCGGAACCATACCTAGTCGAGAGAAGAAGACAGTTGGTGAATGAGACAATTGAGGGGAGGGCTCCAGGTGGGCGTGGGGGAGATGCCAATGGGGAGAGGGAGGGTGTGATCACACTGGTTTCCAACAAACAAGAATTTGTCAGAAGGCTCATCACCCTATCCAGGGCAAGAAATCAAGCCTGGTTCAACTCAGTGGGAAACCAAGCCCGCCACTGAAGCCCTCCCTTCTGAACTGGCCAAGGTGGATTTTGGTCTACATCCCAAACCACAAACTATCCCCACCCTTGGGTCCTGTAAAGAAAGACCGTGGTTGTTTACCAACAGAACGGCGGACGAAAGCAAGGTCCCCTACTTCCCACAGAGTGGACGCACCTCATATACCTTGCCTTCAGCCAATGAGTGCCAAAGGGACTACTCTTTCCAACCTACCCCCACCAAAGTCAGGACAACCACATAACAGGCTTAAGGATCCTACAGACAGTGGGAAAGGCTATAGGCCACAATCTTGCAGGCCGTAGCTCCAATGGCAGCTGGGGCTAGCCTAGACATGTGACACTTTTCCCAGCCTGACTAGCTGGTACCACCCCAGGCTGAGCACTAGGCTCCACCTGAACCTTGGCGACCAGGAAAGTTCACACACATCATCCCCTTCAGCCTTTGGACATCCCACAGGAATAGAAAAGATCAAGGGAGGGACCGATGGCTCCAGTTTCCCTCCCATGCCAACCTCAGCCCCTTGACCTAAGCCCCAGCTGGGGGCAAAGGCAGGGGGGCATACAGTACCTTTTCGACATGGCGACAGCCTTTTTGTAGGGATCGTCGTAGCTGGCCCGGGGTGGGGAGAGGCGGGTACGCTCATAGGGCGGCGGGGTGCTGTTGGCGTTGGCAACGGCCCCCTGGGACATGGATAAGTAGGCTGCAGACGGCTGGCCTGCCCCATCATAGGCATTGCCCGGCTGGCCACGGTAGGAGGCAGCAGCCTGGGGATGCTGCTGGGCAGCATAAGAAGCAGCCAATGAGGCTGATGACTGAGTGCGGTAAGGACCTGCCAGGGTGGCAGAAGGCTGGGCCCCGTATGCAGCTGCAGCACCATAGGAGCCAGTGGCCGCAGCAGCTGACTGAGCCCCATAGGAGCCTGATAGGCCCATTGATGCTTGAGCCCCATAACTATTCAGTTGTGTTTGAACAACCGGCTGGGCCCCATAGGACCCAGCCATTGGGGTAGCGGCTTGTGCAGCATAGGCAGCTGGCTGACTGGCATAGGCAGCAGCTGTACCTGGCTGTGCCACATAGGCAGCAGGCTGGGAAGAGTAGGAAGCAGCCTGTTGTGCAGCATATGGGGCAGACTGCGCATTATAAGAGGCCGAGGCCTGGGCATTGTAAGAAGCTGCCTGAGCCCCATAAGCCAGTGAGGAGGCTGCAGACTGGGCCCCATAGGAGGCTGCCTGGGCCCCATAGGAGCCTAGGGAGGAAGCTGCTCCCTGGGTGTTGTAGGAGGAGGCAGCCGCACGAACCCCATAGGAAGAAGCAGCCTGTGCGCCATAAGATGGCTGGTTAGCATAGGAGGCCAGGGAGGAGCCCTGCGCCCCATAGGAGTTGAGTGAGGAAGCTGCAGCTGCCTGACCCCCATAGGAGGAAAGGGCCGAGGGCTGGGCTCCACCATATGGGCCAAGCGAGGAAGCTGCAGCAGATTGGGAGCTAGGGCTGGCCAACTGGCCCCTGTATGGGGCCCCAAGGGAGACAGAGGGCTGAGCGCGGTAAGAGGCTGCCTGGGCTGTCATGGGCTGAGTCCGATAGCCGACACCCAAAGAGGCAGAAGGCTGAGCCCTGTAGGCAGCTCCCAGTGACACTGAGGGCTGGGCCCTGTAGGTGGCTGGCTGGGCCGTCAGAGGAGCCACATAAGAGGCTCGGGGAGGTGAACGGCGCAGGGGGCTGCGGTCGCGACCAAAGAAGGGTGGTGTGGGCTGACGGGCTTGCCCATCAAAGCCACCAGTGCTGTTGCCAAAAGCCTGCTGGTAGTCGAAGGTGGCAGAGAAGCCACCAGCTCCAGGGAATGCCGTATCCCCAGCCCCTGGTTTCTTGGTCTTGTCCCCAGACTGGATAGCCAGGCCAGGCCCCTTCTTCTGACCCTTGGTTGAGAGTTCCACGTTGATGCGCTTGCCCTTCACTTCTTTGCCGTTGAGCTGCGCGATGGCGGCTTTGGCATCTGCTTCCTTCTCCATGTGAACAAACGCGTAGTCTGATAAAGCAGCAGACAGAGGGTTAGCAATTAGGGGGGCAGGGCATGCTACCCAATGGGTCCCAAATTGGACACAGCAACAGCACCCAGCTGTTGCCAACTATCTCCAGGCCTCCAAACCCTCCTCTCCAGGAGTTAGGTCATAAAACGTGACTCCCATATACAAAGCTTCTGACTGTCGCAAGCAGCCACCTTTGCCTTTGGCCTTCTCCCATTTTTCCCTTTCCCCTGCCACCTCACCCAACTTCCTGGTGAGAGAAGAAAGAGCAAAGATGAACTGCAACACGGGATAAAAATCTTCACAGCTCCTGTAAGTATAAACCAAAACGCAAAACGCAAAAAGGGTGCCTGGATCACTCAATTATTCAGTATTCTCTACCCAAGGTCACCAAACACTACAGCTCACCTTTGAGGCTTAACACTCAAACACTGGAAATGACTACCTATGTCTTGGCATGATTCATGTCTCAGGCTAGGGTTCAATTAAGGCAAAAGAGCTAGTGCATGAAATTCTTCTAATATGATCTCCCCTTTTCCCAAAGTACTTCCCAGTTTCCAAAGCACTTCCGTGCACAGGACTTCACAACAATCCTGTGAGGTAGGCAGGACAAAGGATCATTCACCCCATTTTACAGGTGGGCAAACACGCTCAGAGAATTTATATGGCTTGCCCCAAATCAAAATGTGTTAGAGCCATGAACAGAATCCCAACTTTCCATACCAGTCCCTATACACAGTCTATTCCTAAGAAGTCAATGAATAAGGCAGGAATGTATAATAATATGACTAGAAAGGGGAGAAGCTGGACCCCATGTAAGCCAACAAAGAGTGGGAATGCAAACTAAGCCTCCTGGCTGAGGTCAGGCCCAAGTCTCCTCCTGTAGGTTACATTACATCCTCCACTGGTTCCTCTTCAAGGGGAAAGCCCTTGGGCTCCTGTTCACAGAGCAGACGTTTACAGGAAAGACTTAGTTTCTCAGCTTTAAGGCGAAAAGCTGCAATGACTACAGCAGGCTCTGCTCAACAAATTACCCCTGAGGTCCTTTCAGGATCTGAATGAACTATGGTGGGATAGGCTCTAAAATAGGACGTTGATTTTGCTTGGCTGGTGTGGCCCAGTGGTTGAGTGTTGACCTATGAACCAGGTTCGATTATGAGCTTGATCCCCAGTGTAGGGCGTGCAGGAGTCGGCCGACCAATGATTCTCTATTATTGACGTTTCTCTCTCTCCCTATCCCTTCCTCTCTGAAATCAATACAAATTTTTTAAAATAGGATGTTGATATCAAAGACCTATATATCTACCACATAGAAAGAAAATTTTAGGAGGGGAAGGAGTGGGAAGAAATTCTTTATTATATTCAAACTCACAAACCATAGTAGTGTAAGCAGGATATGAAAAACAGTGATAAGATCATGATTGTAGGAAATAAAGCCATGCAGTTAACATCTGGACCTATGGCTACTTTAAGATACAGCCCAAGTACCAGGAGCCCATCCCTCTCATATCAGTTTAGGAAATGTAGAACTACCTGGATGAAATTATTAAGGTTCCATTCTTGAAGATAAGAATTATTTTTAATGGCCTTAAATAAGTGTCCTAATTTCTAGAAACTTTCATATTGGAATGCCCTCTCTAGCTGCTTCTATAGAGCAAGTCATTTTCCTGAGTCTAAGGCAATACCACCAACCGACTCGCATACAAATGAGAATAAAATTTAATCAACAGGTGGAAGTCAGAAGTATGGTATTACACAAGGAATCCTGGACTAGGAGCTAAAAGTCTTTAGTTACAGATCCAAATATCATTGATTTCCTATAAACTCTTAAAGGACTTATATTTTATTTCTCTATCTGACAAATCTGTCCTACCTACCTCAGAATTAGAAGATTCAAATGAGAAGATAAGCCCAGCCAGTAAAGCTCAGGGATTGAGCACTGACCCATGAACCAAGAGGTCACCAGTTGATTCTTGGTCAGGGCACATGTCTGGGTTGCAGGCTCCATCCCCAGTAGGGGACATGCAGGAGACAACAAATCGATGTTTCTCCCTCTCTATCCCTCTCCCTTCCTCTCTCTCAAATCAATTTTTAAAAAGAGAAGATAAAAGTGCCTTGTAAAGTAAAAATAACTACATGATAAAGGATTATGATGATTCAATCCTAGGAATAACTACAGTCTTATCTCACTACAGAATATTATCTTCCATCTCTAATAAAACACAAGAGATACAATGCCATCTGT
The DNA here is from genome assembly GCF_000147115.1 of Myotis lucifugus. Taxonomy (NCBI): domain Eukaryota; kingdom Metazoa; phylum Chordata; class Mammalia; order Chiroptera; family Vespertilionidae; genus Myotis; species Myotis lucifugus. Next base: position 807,124 of record NW_005871421.1, on the reverse strand, counting down.
ATGTGTAAACTTGGAACTGGCCAGAGATGATAAAAGTACAAATTGAACTATCACACTCTCAGTCTTCACATCCCCATGGCCAGAACCTGATTCCTTATCTACCAATTGTGAAAAGCAAAAATGTTCCTTTCCAAACCTGATCAGTGGCTCAGTTGGTTGGAGCATTATCCCATACACCAAAAGACTGCTGGTTTGATTCCCCGTCAGCACATACCTAGGTTGTGATTTGGATCCCCAGCCACCTCGCGTACGGGAAGTAGCCGAGATATTTCTTTCTCTCTCTTTCTCTCTCCCTCTCTCTCTATCAATAAACATGTATTTTTAAAAAGTATTCCTTTTGGCCTAGCCACAGGACACCACCAGAACTGTCCTCTGATCTCTCACCTCCACTTTGGGTAGCGTGAGCTAAAAATAGATGCTGGTGGTTGGAAATCTCTTTAAAAGCAGAGAGTGAGCTGACCCTCAGGAGAATGGCAATACCAACCTGAGAATGTAAAGGCAAGCAGAAAGCAGGAGCTTGTAGGCAGATTAAGGAGAGTGGGAAAAACCTCCAGGCACTGTGAGGGAATAGTAAAGAACTATACTATATTCCAGGCTAACCTGAGACTAGAATGAGCTAGGGAAATAAACACCCAACAAAAAAATTGCAATGGGTTTACAAGAACAATAGGACTGTCTACTCCCTACTTGGTCGGGTTTTCTTGAGACCAAGTTGTGAAATTAAGATTTCACACGTACAGTTCCATTGACCGCCCACCAGAGCTACACAACTCATTTTTTAAAGCCATCAGATACAATTATGACCAGTTTATATCAGAAATTTCCTAAGCCTGATATTGGAGGGAATAGGTTGTCCAAATGACTCACTCATATCAGGCTAACCAATCCTATCAGTGAACAGCCAAGCACAGACCTAACCCTATCAAAGATTCTGGGAACCCAACTACTCCAAGAAAGAAAAAACAGACCTAGAGAACTCCAAAGACCCACCTACCTGACCTGGAGAGCTGGTTCAAGGAACAGTGACCTATGAAGGAAATCCACGCATTTAAAGGGAATAGCAAGCAATGTTTTACAGAGCTCTCCTGATTATCTGGTGGCATTACAACTCTTCTAGTTCCAAGTTAACTGAATCCAGAAAAATGAGCGTTCTTATCCTAAGAAGAGTAAAAATCTCTAACTTGAAACTACAGAGCTATGTATAGGAGAAAAGAATGGACACACACAAAAAAGGATACGAAACAGTTTCCTCTCCTGCCTTTTAGACCTCCCTGAAGACTGAATGGTTCCTAGCTATCAGGGACTGATTCTCTTTCTTTATCTTTCAACACCCAATAGAATATAGCTGTGGAAAGTGGTTGTAATCCGCTGTTGCTACAGAGATTTTTACTCTACAAATCAAATCATATCTAAGCAAGCTCCTGGGGTAACCAAACAACTGTTTCTCCCCTGTAAAATAAAACAGAACTGGTTGTCCTGTGCTATGCCAAGTTTCTGTGCTTTTCCAAGGTCTGACAGCCAACACAAGATTCAATAAAATGCCCATTCCCAGCCCAGGAAATAAGTAAGCTATTTATATAGCCAGAGCTAGTTTCTTCTACATTCCCAACTTAAAACCTCACTTTCCTTCATCCCAAAGCCATAGAAAGGCATCAGGGAAGTATATCATGCTAAAATCTCTCCCATAGTCCCTTATATCAAAGTCTATCAGGAGGTGTTACATTATCTGCATAATTACAAATAACAGCTGACCACCACTCCCTGAGGAAATCAAAGCATTTCTAATCAATTGCTTACAAAGGTACAATAAGCACAAAACTTTCATTCTAAAGCCAAGAAAGAGTTCTAAAAACTGCATGCAGTTTACACTTCACCCTGCCCTCCACTGCCACTTCAGCGTCTGTCCCAAGCAAATTTTCTGCTTTCTCTACCACCTGAAAGCAAGCTTCTTGACCAATGAGTCCCATGGAAACTGTCCCTGAAGATGCCAGTTTCTAGACTCCAATCTTGTAGCCATCCTGCCTAACAAACACACACACACAAAAAAAAATAGGTCAATCTAACACAGAATTCTCCTAATGAGCCACACATACTCCCATCCATTTATTTCCTGGCCAGGTGCCCAATCTGAGGCTCTTCCTACTCTTTTACTCTACACAAAAGCAAAAATCCATGCACCGTACAGCCTGCCTCAGAGCACCCAGCAGGAAAGCCTGAATCCGGATAGTCGTGGACTTGCATAACCTGAGTTGAGGAAAATAGAATGTAGTATTAATGCAGAACAAATAACTGATCCTAGGAGTGGTGACTACAACAAACCTTTACATTTCCCAGTTACAGAAAGGACAAGGAATGGCCCCAAAAAATGTGCCTCTCCAGGACAGCAAATAAAGTATCTTAGTGGAAATGAATAAGCACCTGCACCCACATTTCTTCCCTATCCTCAAAATTTCTCACACAGGGTTATGAGCTCATATGAATTCAACACCAGGAGCAGGGCATCAGATACTCCCAGGTCGCATCCTCAAAGATGGCAGGGCAAAGTTAACTCTGATCTGTTCCCAAGTGGAGCAGAGACCAGCCACATACACAAGGGCTGTCCCACCAAACCCTGCCAACATAAAATAAAAAGAGCTTAGGGTATAAGAACCCATACTATGATTTTTAAAATATCAATTAGGTTCCAAAACGGAGGTCGGGTCTAAACTATGGTGATACATTTTTCACGAAGTTTAAACTTAGGGATCTGCCCTGAGGATTAGACTAGTCGAGCAAAGTCAACTAGTAAGTAAATCTGTTTAGCCAATGTTTAAGGAAGACCTCTCACAGGCCCCTTCCCATGTTTCCCCTCAGCCACAGAGTATGTCCCCTTGCAAAATCACCAAGCTCATATAAAAGAATGATACTGCCCTGGGGCACAGGTTTGGCAAGTCAAGTCTACGGAGAAGGGGCCTTCATAAAATAAGCCTCCTTCCACATTCGAAAAGTCGGGATTTCCAGTATATAGATGCAAAATCGAGTCCAACGGGGGGGGGAAAAAACGAATTTGAGGGAGCTGGAAAGCGCAGAGTTGCCACGCCTAACCCACCTAACAATACTGAAAGGCCAAAGTGGTGAGGAAGGGGCCCCTCATAAGTACCCCATGCCACAAAATACTAAAAAGATCCCAGCCCAAGAAACGTCAAAGGGCCCCGTTACCTTCCGCTCGAGAGCATTCACCGGGAGGGTACACGAGGGTGGTCTTGGGGCGTCAGCCCCCACCTTTTCCCTCTTCCCACGCTCTGACCGACGTCTGGGGAAGCGGAGAGATCTTCCCCGATCCGTGATCCGGCTCGTGCCCGTCACTTCCCAATTTCCGCTCGGTGCCAGGCCCAGAAGAACAGTGGAAGGCGCGCCCCCGGTACACCAGCAAGTCTCTCAGGCGCGTCCCCGGCCCCGTAGCTCGGCCACTGGACGCGGCTCCCACCCAGAGCCGCTTCCTCCCATTTTGTGAATGGTGCCTGGGCCGCAGGGGAGGAGGGTGGTTCTACCCATCGCGTCCCCAACAACTCCGGGCTCGCTCCCGCGGACTGTCCCCCCCCCGACCCCCAACCGCGCCGTGACCGACCACCGGGAAAGGGGCGTGGCTAACAAGCAGAGTGCCCCGCGCGCGCCCGCCCCCAAGCGCGCCTCCGCGTTACCTTTCACCACGTCACACTCGATGACGCGTCCGCGGCGCTCAAAAAGGCTACGCAATTCCTGGCTCGTGCATGCAGCCGACACATTGCCCACGAAAATCTTCCAAGTGTTTAGAGGACGTGGGCGCGACATCTCCACCACGAGCGCGCGCCCAGGCCGCAGCTCGTGGCCATGCAGGGCCTCGATGGCGCGCAGCGCGCCCGCGTTCTCGCGCATGTGCACGAAGGCGAACTGTTTCATGACGGCGCAGCTCATGACTGTGCCGTAGGGCGCGAAGAGGGCTGCCAGCTCCTCCGGCGTCGTATCCGCTCCATCGACGTTTCCCACGAATATCTTCATTTTGTCGCTGCAGTCGCCTTCCCGGAGAGCCGGGACCTCTCCGCAAGCGACAAGCGAAACGTCCGGCCTGCCGGCAGTCCTCCCAGGAATGGCTGGCGACTGAGAACCCCGCCGCGCACGCGCTCTAATATAGCCAATCAGGGCTCGCATCCCGCGCGTTCTGCAGCCAATCAGAGAGTCTAAGAAAGATTGTACACAGACACAGCCAATCCCAGAGGGCCTAGCGCCCGCTCGTTAACGGAGGGGTGGGACATGGACGACGGCGCGCGACCAACCGCCACTGCCGAGGGGCGGGGGAAAGGAGGGTTGGAGGTGTGGGTACGCGAGCATCGGCAGCCGAGCGGCCTAGTCCCAGAGGCCGCGCCGCCTCTGCCCCGGGTGGAGCCGGAATCCGCAGGCCCCATGGGAAAACTTGGTTCAGTCGGAAGTCAGAGCTTCTCCCACCCTAGCAGCTTAGGCCAACCCCGCGCCTAGAGGAGGCAGAGAGAGTGTCCGCGGGGATGGCCTGGCAGGAAAAGCCCGGACAAACAAACGCCTTCCCGGCTTCCGGAACTACCGCCTCCAGGCCGTGCAGGGTGATCCAAGGGGACCCGAGGGGCCTCTGCCCGGGGAGGAACCCTCGTACCCTTACAGTGGTTCTCAACCTTCTGGCCCTTTAAGTACAGTTCCTCATGTTGTGACCCAACCATAAAATTATTTTCGTTGCCAATTCATAACTGTAATTTTGCTACTGTTATGAATTGTAATGTAAATATCTAATATGCCGGATGGTCTTAGGCGACCCCTGTGAAAGGGTCGTTCGACCGCCAAAGGGGTCGCGACCCACAGGTTGAGAACCGCTGCTAGAAACACATTCTCTGGGGTTGCTGAGGCCCCGGCAGACTCTGGAGACGTGGAAAATAAGAGCACGTCTCTGCCCTTATGGACTTGACAAACGAGGGTTAATGAGATGTAGCCTTCTTGTGTATCTTTGAAATTTTCTACATAAGTTTAATAAAATAAAAAATTAGGTCAAAAGAAGGGTCCTTGAGGCAGCAAACGTTGAGCCTTTTAATAAAAAAGGAAAAATTTCAAAACTGACGGATGTATATAAATAAAGATTTTTGCATGGCAGAAGACATCAAAAACAAGTTCATGTAACCAACTCAGGGAAATATTTGCCTACGTACTCATTCTACAAATTTTATTATCGACCATGCGGGCAGCACCAAGAATATAGCAGTGAACAAAATGTAACAAAACTCCCCACCTTGGAGCTTATATTATGGTGAGAAGACAGATTAACAAAACATCATTTGTTGAATAGTGCTAGAGATGTGTAAAGTAACCGAAGGAGCAAGCAAGCCAGAATGAGGAACCATTCCAGTTAGAAAGCCTGTTGAAGGAATTGCGGGAAGCTGGGATGGCTGGAAGTGGGACGTTGGGTGAATAACAGAGCATAAGGATAGGAGTGGGGGGCAGGAGGCGTAACCCCTTGTAGACATTGAAATCACTGGCTTTCACTCTTAGGCTGGAAATCTGTGGAGAACATCGGGCAGAGGGGTTCATCTGCTAAGACTTTTCTTTCATTGTTTTGTAGGTGACTTTTTTTTTTTTCTTTTGGTGCACCGTTCCCGGAGGTATTGCAATACCAGGTCGATGCGTGGAGTGGACACAGCAAGCTCCTATTCCATCTCCCTATTCCAAAAATACACTTAATATAATGTCCTCAGATAGAGGATGTATCAGATATTAAACTGATAAGAACAGATACTACACTTGATCTTAGCCAAAAGGCCGAGAGGTGATAAAGGTAATCATTATTGCTGCTATTGAAATGGGCAAAAACAAAGAAAACAGTTGCTTGCTCAGAAAAATTACCACTACTTCTAAAATACAGTTTGGCTCAGTGGATAGAGCGTCAGCCTGCGGACTGAAGGGTCCCAGGTTCGATTCTGTTCAAGTGCACATACCTCAGTTGGAAACTCCTCCCAGGCCTGAGCCCTCGTTGGGGCACCTGCAGGAGGCAACCAATTGATCCAACTGATGTGTTTCTCTCACATTAATGTTTCTGTCTTTCCCTCTCTCTTCCACTCCAAAAAATAAAAAATACAGGAGAGAGATGATGGTGAGATGATGGTGACATGGATCAAGGTGTCCCAATAGAATTCAGGGGAAGTGGTCAGATTTGACTGTAGAGCTGTGATTGGTTGTAAATTGTGAAAGAGGAATCAAAGATGACACTGAGCCACTGGAAGCATTAACTGAGATGAGTAATATTGCAGGAGAAATAGATTTTCTGTGGAAGACCAGAAATTCTATTTTGGACATGGTAAGTTTAAGATGCCTCTACTTAAAGTTGTGCAAACAGCCAAGTGGAGATACAAATGGCAATTAGATATGTATCTGCAGTTCAGGGCAACTGTACAAAAAAACTACAAATTTACATGGGCAAAAGATGAAATAAATGATCCAAGGATATAAACTGGCAATTCTATAGGAAAAGAAGTGCAAATGAGGCATACAATACTTGAATTAAAAAAATAACTACAAATGGCCAATAAAAAAGGAACTCCATTGGTAGTTGGAGTGCAATTTCCTGAAAAAATGAGAACATTTTTCACCCCTCAGATTTACAAAAATATTAGATTTAAATCTATTGCTGGTAAGGTGTGAGGAAAGTACATTCACACATTGCTAATGATAGTGTGAACTCTACATCCTTCTTGGGAACTATTCTGGTAATATCGAAACTTTAAAATGCAGTAAGTCTTTAGCAAAGTAATCCTACTGGAAATCTAGCCTACAGAGAACTCATCAATAAAGGTATTGGTATAAATTTATTTATTATAGCATTTTGTAGTAGTAGCAAATGTCCATTAATAAGAGAATTATGCCCTGACTGGTTTGGCTCAGTGGATAGAGCGTCAGCCTGCGGACTGAAGGATCCCAGGTTCGATTCCGGTCAAGGGCGTGTACCTTGGTTGCAGGCATATCCCCAGTAGGGGGTGTGCAGGAGGCAGCTGATCTAAGTTTCTCTCTCATTGATGTTTCTAACTCTCTATCCTTCTCCCTCCCTCTCTGTAAAAAAAATATATATATATTTTTTTAAAAAGAAGGGAACTAGGTATTGCCTTATGATGGAGTATTATATTGCTATTAAAAAAGTTCAAAGTTTATTGATATGAAAGATTAACCATAATTTAAGAGGGGAAAAATACAATGTAATTGTATAATGTTATATCTTTCTAAGCCATAGGGGGAAAAGCCTTTCATAGATGTGCATATGTTTTTTCAGTATAGAGAAATAACATTAATTAATCAAGGTAATGAGATGGGGAGTTAATTTTTATACATTTCCATATCATTAGACTTTTAGCAATAGCATCTAATTCTTTTATAATTAAAAAATAAAATAGCCCTGGCCGGTTGGCTCAGTGGATAGAGGATCGACCTGTGGACTGAAGGGTCCCAGGTTCGATTCCAGTCAAGGGTACATGCCCAGGTTGCCAGCTCCATCCCCAGTAGGGGGCATGCAGGAGGCAGCCGATCTATGATTCTTATCATTGATATCTCTCTCTCTCTCTCTCTCTCTCTCTCTCTCTCTCTCCCTTCCTCTCTGAAATCAATAAAAATCACTTTATGATGAGAGACCCATTCAGAACTGGAGAAGGGAAAGGAGTTGCCCACCATCAAGCTGGTGGTAGAACTGGAGCTAAGTTGGTGCTCTTTCTATTACCCAAGGTCAAGGAGTTAGAGACACATTGAAATCGTGATTTGCCAGCTGTGTGAATGTGAGCAGAAGTCTTCACATCTGTGAACCTCACCTCCTTCACTTGTAAAATAACTGGCCTTACAAGATTTATTTTATTGTGGTAAAATATATATAACATAAATTTACCATTTTTAAAGGTAGCATTCTATGGCATAAAGTACATTCACAGTTTTGTGCAACCACCACCACCACACTCCATCTCCAGGACTTCTTCTTTCTCTCCAACTGAAAATCTGTCCCCATTTAACACAAACTCCCCATTCACTCCTCCTCTCAGCCTCTGGCATCCACCATTCTTCTGTCTGTATGAATTTGACTATTCTAGGTATCTCATGTAAGTGGGATCATACAAATATTTGTTCTTTTGTGACTGGCTTACTTAGCATAATGTCCTCAAGGTTCATCCATGTTGGAGTATGTGCCAAAATTTCCTTTATTTTTTTAAGGCTAAATAATATTCCATTGTATGTAGGTACTACATTTTGGGTTGTTTCTCTTGGTAAACACCTATGAACCACAAGGTTGTTGTAAGCACTAAACAAGGTACAATAAAGTATTTAGCACCCTATAAATCATGGAGCTATTAGAAAAATATACTACAGAATTCTAAGTCAAATAAAAAGAACCTGTAGTACCTCAACTAGAATTGTAGTAAGCACCCGCTGTCTGCCAGGCAATCTTCTAATTTCTAAAACAACATTCAATTAGAATTATAATGCCCTATATGTGTTTAAAGACAAAAATAAAGATCACTTATCTTGGTTTTCACCATACCTCATACCCAGAATGGATCTATTTCTGTGGTAACAATGCCAGACTTTCCCTGATACTTTATCTCTCCTCATGTGGGAGCCCGGAGACATAACTAGCCCATAATGGCTGTGCCAAATGGCCTTAACTATAATAAAAAAGAGAATCGAAAAGAAAGACATTTCTAATTAAATAATGTCTATGATATGAAATATCTATGATGAACTATATCTTCTGGTTGGCTACAAATGCAGACTAAAACAGAGACATCACATTGGCAACTCAAAGAATATATTGCCATTGCCATTGGCAATACCATTCTCCAAAATGGTGAACAGCTTTTTTTTTCCCCAGCAATACTTTGGTATTTTAAATTTATTTATTTTATCTTGAGAGAGAGAGAGAGAGAGCGAGAGAGAAAAAAACATCAATTTGCAGTTCCACCTATATATACACCCATTGGCTGATTCTTGCATGTGCTCTGACCAGGGATCAAACCCACAACCTTGGCATATCTGGACACCACTCTAACCAACTGAGCTACCCAGCCAGGGCAAAAACTCTTAATAATCCAAACCAAACAAAGAATAGGAAAATTAATTAATTGTCTATTAAGACTGTACCAGAAATGCTTTGTTTTTTTATAAATAAAATAATAAATTAAATTCTAATTATAAACATCTTTTTCACATACAAGTATATCTGGTGGGACATTTGAAAGTTGTGCAGAAAATGGAACGGGTCTTTATTACGCCTGACTATCCTGCACACTGCAGGTTGGCAAGGATCCCTAGCTTCCCCCCAATACATGCCTAGAACACCTCCCCACCCAGCATTGTCACAACCAGAAAAATCTCCCTCACAAATCCCAAAAAGTTCCCTAAGGCGCAGTAACACCCCAATTGAGAACCAATGGTCTAAACCAAATTTTGTAAACTTGGAGTAAGCTTAATTTTTAGTAACTCTGAATTAACTTAGGGTAAAAATTTCTGTAATAAAGCAATCTGATAGGAAAAGACCTTATCTCTTTACAAGGAATGGAAGGAAACATGAGAAATTCTGTCCTGTAAACTAATGAACAGAGGCCAAATTTACTTATAAGACCTTTGCCTCAGTTAATTGTATTAACAAACAAAAGTTCTGTGGTTTATTAGGCCAAAAAGATCAGGTCCTAATCCCTGGAGCCCGGAAATGTTACTTTATTTGGAAAAAGGATCTTTGTAGATGGGATTAAGTTAAGGATCATGAAATAAGGATATTATCCAGGATTATTCAACTAGGCCCTAAAAACAAGCATGTATATCCCTATGAGAAGGAGGCAAGAGGGAGATTGGCACAGATAAACAGAGGAGAAAATCATGGGAAGACAGAGCAGAGAGAGATTTGAAGATGTTGGCCTTGAAGATTGAAGTGATGTGGCCACACGCCAAGGAATTCCAACATCCACCAGATGTTGGAAGAGGCAAGTAATGAATATTTTTCTGAAGATAGTGTGGCCCTGCTGACACCTTGATTTCGGGTCAGTGATACTAATCTTTCTGACTCTGGATTTGCCTATTTAAAACATCTATAAATATAAAAGCCTAAGCGACCAGCCAACCATTTGACCATCTGACCAGTAGCTATGACGCGCACTGACCACCAGGGGCAGACACTCAATGCAAGAGTGGAAACCACAGGCATGGAAACAAAGAACAGACTGATGAATCTCAGAGGGAACAGGGGAGGAGGGAGGGTCGTAAGAGATTAACCAAAGATCTTATATGCATACTAGAAGCCCAGTGCCGGATTCATGCACCAGTGGGGTCCCTAGGCCTGGCCTGTGGAGATTGGGCCAAAACTGGCTCTCCGACATCCCCTGAGGGGTCCCGGATTGCAAGAGGGCGCAGGCCATGCCAAGGGACCTCACCTGTGCATGAATTCGTGCACCGAGCCTCTAGTTTTCATATAAATGGAATCAGACAGATATATGGCTCTTGTGTCCAGCTTCTTTCACTTATCATAATGTTTTCAAGATTCATCTACATTACAACTTTCTTATTAATCTAAAATAATTTCAAAATAAAAAGGTTTTAATAATTGATTTTAGGTTGTGATTTTCACCTACAATGCATAATTTTGTTTTAAGTTTGTTAATGGTAGGAAAAGTTTCACTGTATTTATATATTTAAGATTTACCAGGAAGTATGTTGGGAACTTTACACTTAGGTCAGGCATCTGTGATATTTATGAAAATTAAATATACAAATATACTTTTATTTTTTAAATTATTTTTATTTATTGATTTTAGAAAGAGAGAGGAAGAGAGAGACAGACACATCTATTTGTTGTTCCACTTATTTATGCATTCATTGGTTGCTTCTTGTATGTACCCTGACCAAATATTGAACCCACAACCTTGGCATATGGGGACAACGCTCTAACCAAGTGAACTTCCCAACCAGGGCCAAATGCACTTTTAAAACTTGAGAAAACTTAAGTTGCAAATGGCTATGATTGTTTAAGGGAGTCCAGTGTATCCAGTGTAACCTGAGTTTTACCAAAGACTAAGTAAAGATAATAGTTTTTATTTTGCTAGATTTATAAATAGAACAATGAAATTTGTAATTTAAAGGCTTAAGAAACACTAAGCTTTAATTAATTTCAAAACATTGAATTATAATTATATCAGTTTCTTGTGGCTGCTATAACAAATTTACCACAAATTTATTCTTTTGTTAATCTTCACCTGAGGATATTGCATTTAGTGCCCATGCAAGTAATCCAGGGTAATTTCATCTCGAAATATTTAATCACATCTGCAAAGACCCTTTTTCCATATAAGGTAAGATTGACAGCTTCCAAGGATTAGGACCTGATAATTCTGGGGCTATTATCAGCCTATCACAGTAATCTTTTTAAAAAAGCAATTGGCCTGGCCCAACTGTGGCTCAGTGGTTGAGCGTTGACCTATGTTCTATTCGTGGTCAGGGCATATGCCCAGGTTGCGGGCTCCATCCCCAGTAGGGGGCGTGCAGGAGGCAGCCGATCAATGATTCTCTCATCATTGATGTTTCTATCTCTCTCTCCCTATCCCTTCCTCTCTAAAATCAATAAAAATATACTTTAAAAATAAATAAAGCAATTGCTAATACCAGTAGTCTTTTCAGTGCACTGATACCACTAATGTACATCATAAACATGATGACAGCATTCTTTCCTGCTCAAATTGACAGGGGTATTATTAGACGATCAGACCCAGGGAATTCAGAGCACTTTTCTGTTTGCGGGGGGTATGGGGATCGAACCTGCAACCCAGGTACATGCCCTTGACTGGAAATCAAACCCAAGACCATTCCAATGCTCTAACCACTGAGAACCCTGGCCAGAGAGCACAGTTTCTTTTTCTTTTTTTAAAAATTCATTTTATTTTTTTCTTTATTTTTAAACATATATACATTTTCTTTTTACCGACCCATACAGTTTCTGATTCAGTAAGTCTGGAGTGAAAGCCCCAGAATTTGCATTCCAAACATTTCCAGGTGACACACAGGCTGCTAATCCAGGGACCACAAAGATGCCCTCTTGAGAGCACTAGTAGTGGAAACAGCCAACAGGGATCCTTGAGAAGGGGCTCTGCCATTGCTCTGAAGAGGAGTCCAATCAGGACCCTCTGCCAGAATTCAGCTGCAGACAACAGAAGGTTCTTTCAGGGTTCACAGCTCTACAAACCCACAACGTGGAATCCCAGGCAGAACTGAGAACAGAACGCCAGAAAGGGTGAGCTCAGGGTCCCTGAGACATGAAGACAACGAGGCGGGGGCCACTGAGAAAGCAGCTGTGGCAGAGAGATGATCAATGGCAGCTGAGAAAACAGGCGGCAAAAGGAATTGTCTGGGTTCCCTAAATTGCAGAGCAAAACAGCTTAGTTTATACACCATGTGTGGCAGTTCCTGGCTAAACAATTTTCATTTTAATGGCCATGTGTGTTCTTTTTCTAGCAAACTTCTGTTTATGACCAATGAATCTTGCTTTCCATACTTGACAATGAGAACTAATATAGTGGGTAAGAGCATACATCGATCAGCTGCCTCCTGCACATCTCCCACTGGGGATGTGCCCACAACCCAGGTACATGCCCTTGACCGGAATCGAACCTGGGACCCTTCAGTCCGCAGGCCGACGCTCTATCCACTGAGCCAAACCGGTTTCGGCAGCAAACTTCTGTTTATGACCAATGAATCTTGCTTTCCATACTTGACAATGAGAACTAATATAGTGGGTAAGAGCATAGACTTGGAGCCAGACCACCTGGGTCATGTTACTGTGTGTCTTAGGGCAAGTTCCACCACCACCTCTGTCCTGCAGTTTCCTCATCTGTAACATGGGATAATAACAGTACCTACTTTGTAGTATTGTCATGAGGATTAAATTAATTACTGCATGGAAAGTGCTTAAAACAGAGGCTGACACTTAATAATCACAATATAGGTACGGTATTAGCAAATATGATTACAATTTCCTTTTTAAGAAAGTTTAAAAATGAATCAATGTAAAGAAAAGTATTTGGTGAATGATAATACAGGTGGTTTGTGGACATGGCAGAAGTTGAGAGGTAACACAAAAATGTCTGAATTTGGTAAAGATTTTCAAACTGTGCTCTCCAGAGCCCCAGGATAGTCCACATCTGCTTTACAGATGGGGCTTCAAGATGCATGGACAGTGTTCTGTGATTAAAAACAAAGTTTGTAAACTATACAGCTAAGAGTTTAGAAAAAAGAAAAGCTGCCGAAACTGGTTTGGCTCAGTGGATAGAGCGTCGGCCTGCGGACTGAAGGGTCCCAGGTTCGATTCCGGTAAAAGGCATGTACCTTGGTTGCAGGCACATACCCAGCGGGAGATGTGCAGGAGGCAGCTGATCGATGTTTCTCTCTCATCGATGTTTCTAACTCTATCTCTCTCCCTTCCTCTCTGTAAAAAAATCAATAAAATATATTTTTTAAAAAAAAAGAAAAAAGAAAAGCTAATGGGGAAGGTGATTCTTAAGGGTCGAAACACAGTAGATCAGCGGTTCTCAACCTGTGGGTCGAGACCCCTTTGGCGGTCGAACGACCCTTTCACAGGGGTCGCCTAAGACCATCCTGCATATCAGATATTTACATTACGATTCATAACAGTGGCAACATTACAGTTATGAAGTAGCAACGAAAATAATTTTATGGTTGGGTCACAACATGAGGAACTGTATTTATTTATTTATTTTTTTAAAAAATATATTTTATTGATTTCTTACAGAGAAGAAGGGAGAGATAGAGAGTTAGAAACATCGATCAGCTGCCTCCTGCACACTCCCCACTGAGGATGTGCCCGCAACCAAGGTACATGCCCTTGACCGGAATTGAACCTGGGACCCTTGAGTCCGCAGGCTGACGCTCTACCCACTGAGCCAAACAGGTCAGGGCGAGGAACTGTATTTAAAGGGCCAGAAGGTTGAGAACCACTGCAGCAGAGGATGGTGAGCAGTTTAGCCATAAAAGGGTTAAATCCAGCCTTACTTCCAGCAGGAAGGTGAGTGGAGGTCAGGGGTTGGCTGTGGGCAGAGTCCAAGAGGAGTTCATACAATGAGGCGGACATGGAAAGACAGCCTGGACCCCAGGATGAAAAGAATTGGTTCCCCAAGAAACAAGGGGAGCTGGAAAGCAACCAGAGAGGTTAGGCAAGAAAGAGCAGGGTCCAAGGGCTGGGGCTAGCGGCACAGCCAGCAGCCTTCAGGGAGAACCAGGCAAGGCCTGGGAATGGGAGCAGAGCCAGGCACATCTCGGCCCAGGCCCAGGCCAGCTAAATGCGAAACCACCCATCTGGTTCCCCGCAGGCAGCGTCAAGGGCAAAGTCTGTACTCTGGCAGCCCACGTGTCCTAAGAGCAGTTTTGTCAGGGATGAGCAAGCCTGACGCAGTCCAGTGTGGGTCGGGGTGGGCAGCAAAGCAGATAGATGAGTGGGGAGGACCAGAATCCCTGGCCCCACACACACCCTTGGATATCGGCCATCTCTGTGAGACGGGAGCTTGACTGGGGCTGCCTCCAGGACCCCGTTTGGTTTCAGAATCACAGCCACTGCTCCTTTAACTTACCAGGTGCCAGGCCCTGTGCTAAGCACTTATTAGATTAATTTAGAATCTTCCTCTTGTGAGTAAAGAAATTGATTCAAGACAGATTACTTTTTTAAAGGGGGGACGCATTGGGAGGATGTAGGAGCATCCCTTGACCCCCAGGTCCGGAGGTGGCTGTCCACACTGGGTTCCACGGGCCACAGTGAGGGGAGGGAGACAAGGCACAAAGAGCGATATGACTGTGTGGTCCTTCACTGTGATCCTGAGGAGGATGGGGCCCTGAGGAGGTGTGTGGATTTAAATCCAGTTTTGTTTGGCTCCAAAGCCCAAGAGCTGGCTCTCGAAGGGGAGGGCAGGGGCAGAGGGACTGTGTTCACCACGCCCATGGGACCTGGGGACACGGACAAAACAGAGTTCCATATGAATAGAAAAACTTTACTTTGCCAAGGGAGCGTCACAGCAATCCCTGCACACCCCGTACCCTTGTTCTCGGACTAGGCAAGCAGGGCTCCCCCATCCCCTGGAAGAGGATGGCATCAGCTGGGAGGATGGTGGACCTGAGACTGAGGCGGAGGCCTTGCTCAGAGGTGGGCAGGGGGCTGGGATGGCTGCGACGGTTCCTTTCGTCCCTTGCCAGCAATGGGCCGGCCTCGCTCCTCCCAGATGGTGAGGCCGTCGCAGGTGCAGATCTGCTTGGGGTTCTGGAAAAGGCCAGCGGAGCGTGCAATGATGCCACAGGCCAACCTGCAGAAGAATGTGTGGTCAAGAGTGGGCACTTGTCTGGGCCGCTTGTGGGGTCCCCATGCTCGGCTGGCAGAGCACAGCCTCCTGCCGGGGGCGGCATTACCCACCTCTCTCCTGAGTTCCCCGTGATCTTGGATAAGGGATGGCCGCCCCGGCCCAGGTCGTCTTCTCCCTCATCAATGACCAGGCTTCGGCCAATCACATCCCATACCTTTGAGGGGAGACAACAAATGGCCTCAGACAGTGTACCCACCTGTGAGGAAAGGTCCCCACTTTCTTTTCCAGCTTACCTTCAGCTGCTCATCCTCTATCCTGAAGATGGCTTGGCCATTAGCATCAGCGTGGACGTTCCCCAGGTCTCCCCGGTGCTGCAACGAGACCCAGGGGGAAAGAGCATGTGGAGCACAGCTGCTAGGTTCTGGCTTCCCAGTCTCTGACTCCCCAAAAGTACCAGAGTCCCCCTGTGGGTACAGCCGGGTAGGATAAAGAGATGGCCCAGAACACAAGGAAGCCAACTGCATGCTCCCTCCCTGGAACCGAAATCCTGGGCAGGATGAGAGCACCCTGAAAACAGCCAGTGACCCCTTCCTGGGAAGCCATGACCACTGGACCAGGCTGTTTCTCCCACGAGGCCGTTGCCAGCCTTGCCTCCTGGCCTCAGAAGCTAACCCAGTTCCTACTTCTTTCCAAGCCCAGTTCTCCAGCCTCCTGATGACTCTGAGCCCTTGACAATCTGCAGTTCCTCTGGGCTTAAGCTGGCCACGCTTGGCTTCTTGACCCTTAGAGGCAGCCAGCATCCTTTCCCTGATGGCCACCCTCTGAGAACAGAGAGAAGAAACACAGGGGCCAAGGCTTGTCCAGCCTTGGGGAGCGTTTTCAGGACTTGGCTCAGAAGCTGGCTCTGCCCTGGAAGGTAACAAAAATGTAACACATCCACTGAGCATCTCCTAGATCAGACACCCTCTGCCAGGCATGGGGGGTGCGTGTGCAGTCACCACCCTCAAGGGTTCGCAGCTCAGTGGGAGCCAGATGTGGGACAGAGGAGTGATTATGACACACAGGGTTAGTACAACAGTGTATATTGTAGTGACAAGACCTACTGATGAGTCACAGAGACTCACATCTGTGCAAATAAACTGTCCCCAACCTGACACTTGGGCAGAAGCAAGTGCCTATGGCTGTGTGGGACGCAAAGCATGTCACTGTATGACGGGTTTGACAAGCAGCAAGAAGAGCCACTTCTCTTTATCTTGTTTCCCAGAGAGACATCTGCTGCTTACATCTGGCTCTTTTGTTGCGTCCTGTGTTGGGGCTTTTATGGTAGAAAGATAAGGAGGGAGAGGCAATGACACAGAGCCTTGGGGAGCGTTTTCAGGACTTGGCTGAGGGAGCAGTAGCAGGAGTGCAGCTCAGAGGTGCACCCCAGTAGAGGGTCAGGAGAGGCAGCCTTTCCAATCCCTCCTCGACACAGTGGGTGGAACTCAAACGTCACACCAAGCAGCCCAGCAGGGCCTGTACCCTCAGGCACTGGGGAGCCAAGAAGGGCTTCAGGCTGGGGCATGACACGGTGACCCCATGCTCTGGAGCAATCCCTCCAGTACAGAAGCACTAAGTGTTTGAAGAGAAAGGAGAGAAGGGGAGGAAGCTGAGACCACTTAGGAGACATGAAACAGGACAACCAGGCGTGGATGTAAATTCCCACATTGAACTTTTTTCCATCTGGCCAAAACCAGATGTTGAAATCCAAAAGGAACCTGCCAGTCGTCATGGTCACCTTGGCCATGCAGCTTTCGCTCAAGTCCTCCTCTGTCTACATCAAGGGCTTGGGCACAACAGAGCAACTGGCTCCAGATCCTTCTGATTCTCGGCCCTGAGAGGGGCCCGGACCAGGGCCTGAGTCACGGGGTGGCCTCTTGCTCTTCAAAAACCTTCACTTCATGAGAGACTCGGGCTGTCAGTTCCCAGATGCTTCTAGCAGTTTCATGTCTCGAGGGCTCTGCCTGTGGTGTTTCCTCTGCTGAGCCTGCCATTCCCACTCCTGCTTGTCAAACCTGCCTGATTCCTGCTCAGCCCGGTTCAAGGCTCAGTGAGGAGGACAGCCTGTAAGGTGCACCTCCCCTGTATTCACACCCTGCGCGCTCCCCTGAGGGTGGGCTGCGCCTGGTGTCACTTTCAAGATCAGGTTACTTTTTTTTTTCTTTCAGTTTCACTTTTTTCTTTTGTTTAAACAAATGTGCGCCACGATGGTTCAACAAGTAAGGCAAATGACATGAATATGAAAGCTGCAGTTTGTAATATACCACATCTAGAACCCAGAGATGGCGAATTAGACTAAAGCGGTAGTCATTCTAATTAAACAATCAGGATGACTTGGTTTGCAGCATGGAAACTGTCGACATAGGTTTCTTTTCTCTTAGTGATCAGAGGTCCCACATTATCTCCAGTCTTTTCACTGTGTTTTGTGTGAGCTCCATCGCAGAATGGGAACTTTTTAGACCTCCAACAACAGGTGACAAAAAGAAGTATGGCTTCGGTTTCGGATGCCCCTCTCACTCCCTTCCTCCAGGGAAACCAGCTGCTGTGCTGTGAACTGCCCTGGGGCGAGGCCCGCGTGGCACACATGTCTGGCCAGCAGCCATGGAGGCCCCCAGGCCTGCCAACAGCCACAGGAGCCGGTGTGGAAGGGACCCTCCCACGTAGAGCATGGAGATGGCTGCAGTCCCGGCCAGCACCTTGGCTGCAGCCTGAGAGACCCTAAACTGCACCCAGAGAACATGAGATGATAAATGCTTGTGGTTTTAAACCCCTCAGTTTGGAGTAATTTAATTCACAGCGATATAGAACTGATACACGAAACACAAGCATGCCCCAGGGCAACGGACATGACAGAAAGGCTTCTCAAACTCTGGGAGTGGGGGTACGGGGGGCGGGGGAGTAAAAACTTTTTACCATGAGAAATGTGACAGCTGTCAAAAGTAAAAAAAAAAAAATCAGTTACATGAATTATAAACACACACCATGTTTTCATTTGTGTTGTGGCAGAAGGTCCTGGGGGTGGGGTGTGAAGAGGAGTGCTCAGCTCCCAGGACCAGGACCCGGACCCAGAGCTTGCCTGGTACTGAAACCCGCATGGGGGAACACACAACGCAGGAAGTGAAGTGGGTGGCATTAGGCGTGTGAGGACAGGGCATTAGGAAACATTAAATCGCTTGTTTGACATCCAGGACAAAGTTTCCATTCGGTGTTCACAGGCCTTTTACACCTCTCTAACATTTGCTAATCACTTGAACAAAGATAAAGGGACCTCAGTCCCTGGCAGGACACAGAACTCGGTTTAAGCCTGAACTGATTTATTTCTACAACGATCCTCCTATTAAGGCTGGAAGGAAGTACTGGTTTTTCATTCTCTGTGGCAATTATCAAGTGTCTCGTTAAAAAATCAATCTACCTTCATTATGTCTTGCTTTGATTCAAAATAATGGTGAAGGGCCAGGGTGTAGATGAAACAGGACTGGCCATGAGGTGGTGACTGCTGAAGCTGGGAAAAGAGACCTGCCGGTTCAGGACAGCAGTTTCTCTACTTTATTTATTTATTTTTTAAATATATTTTATTGATTTTTTACAGAGAGGAGAGGAGAGAAATAGAGAGTTAGAAACATTGATGAGAGAGAACCATCGATCAGCTGCCTTCTCATACCCCCTACTGGGGATGTGCCTGCAACCAAGGTACATGCCCTTGACCAGAATCGAACCTGGGACCCTTCAGTCCGCAGGCCGACACTCTATCCACCGAGCCAAACCTGCTAGGGCGAGTTTCTCTACTTTAGAATATGTTTGAAACTCTGTGACAGACTAAAGCACTAAAAATAACCAAATTTACCTAAAGAAAAACAATGAGTTAACTTAAATCAAAACATTGAGTAACTAACGGAACAAGCAGTACTCAAATAGGGCAAACATCATTAAGGCAACACGTGACTCACTATCGCTGAGAAAAACACTTCTCTGGTGAAAAATGAAACTCTGGGACCAGGAGTTGGAGCACTGGGGAATGGCCTGTCCAGTTTAGGTAAAACCTTCCACTTCTACACCGTCACTTCCCCAGGAAGCTTTCTCACTGCCCATACCCTTAGGGCTGCATCAGGGGCTTGCTCTGGGCTCCCAGGGGCCTCCAGCAGGATTCTCACTGTGCTGCAACCAGAGCACTCAGTGGTCGCCCCTCCATTGACAGAAAGTGTCACAAATGCTCCTAACTGGAATGAGGTGAAGGGAAAAGACCCCAAAAAGGCATCTCACTCAAAGGCCCCACGGGCTGCTTGCCTGTCTCTGGGGACCTTGGGCTCTGTCTCAGCCTAAGCCTCACAGAGCTGGACACTTACCCGGTCAGAGTCCCGAGGGCCCCCATGAGATGTTCCATCAGGGTTAAAGTGGTCCCCACAGCTGAGAAGAAAAGGTAGCAGGTAGCCAGTGAAACAGCAGCTCACAGGCCAGACGATCCATCCTCTTACTTTAACTACATTTGTTTCTGTCTTTCCTTCATTCATTCATGCATGCATACATTCATTCAACAAACAGGCTCACTTTATGCCAAGCTTTGGGTTGAGGGTACTAAGAAGAATCGAACATTGGTCCTGCCCTCAATAAGCTTCTAAGGGAGACACAAATGAGTAAACTACTAATAGTATGACAAACACCATGACACAGGGAGTCACCGTGTCCAGGAGTCACCTTCCATCTTAGAGACAGTAAGGTAGCTATGAGTAGGACCATCAAAGTGAGATTTTGGTTCAAAACCCCACTCTACTATTTACATGCTCTGGGGCCTTTGACAAATCATTTAACCTCTTTGAGCCTCAGTTTCCTTATCTGTAGAATGGGCCTGTGTGTATATGCTTTACAGAGTACGTATGAGAACAAAGTATGAAAGTGTGTGTAAAGGGCTGAATATAGTCCCCTGCACATAGTGAGTACACAACTGGGGGGGATGAGGATGCCGCAAGGGAGGTTACAGACAACTTACCTGTTGCAGTTCCTTGTGAGGTCCCCGAACTGATGGACATGGAGTCCGTGTGGCCCAGGCTCCAGGCCATCAATGGTTCCCTCAATGAGGCAGCGCTCAGGGGTCAGCTGTAGGAAGCGCACCACCCCCTGCACAGGGCCAGGGCCTCCTAGAATGGCCACTGCTGCCCCCAGATTCTCTGCAAGGTATTAGACACCTGGGTTGGTTTGCCACCTCACCCAGACCCACCTCTTCATCAGCTGGGCAAGGGCCTGGAGAGAGCCCCACATAACCTTCACACCTTCTCCAAAGTCTCTCCAACCCAAAGCCACAAAATCCTATGGTTAGATTTATACCAGTCCCTGGCCACCTCCCTCCCAGAAAGGCAAGGCCAAGACCACAGTAGTTACTCACGCAATAGGCCCGTGCCCATGCCCTTGAGTACCGCCTGCCGCCCCGTTCCTTCTAAGAGAGCCTGCACCTCCTGGCTGGGCAGGGTGGTCTGCACCAGGACCATCTGGTTCTCCAACTGCACTTCTACACTCTGGACACCTGGGAGGAAAGGAGGAGTAGAGGGCAGCAGAGGGCTGGCACCCCTGTGCTGGGAACAGGGAGGAGAGAAGCAGAGGGTGACTCCCATCCCCATCTTCACCAACCTCCCATGGCTGAAGGCAGGCTCGGAAGTTGCCTTCTAGCTGTGGAAGGCCCTTAACCTCTCTAAGGCTGTTTCTTTATAAAGAAAGTGAGGATAATGTCACCAATCCCAGGACTGTTGTGAGTCCTTATTACATGCCGGGCGTTATCTATAACTTTTGAAACATACATAATTTTTAAAAATATGTTTTATTGATTTTTTTTACAGAGAGGAAGGGAGAGGGATAGAGAGTTAGAAACATCGATGAGAGAGAAACATCGATCAGCTGTGCCTGCAACCAAGGTACATGCCCTTGATCAGAATCGAACCGGGGACCCTTCAGTCTGCAGGCTGATGCTCTATCCACTGAGTCAAACCGGCCAGGGCCATACAAAATTTTTAAAAAATGTTTTTTATAAAACCAGGCTATCAGAGCAGCATTATTCATAATAGCCAAAGGTGAAAACAATCCAAATGCCCATCCACTGATGAATGGATAAAAAATGTGGTATTTCTATACAGTGGAATCCTGTTCAGCCATATAAAGGAACGAAGCACTATGCACTACAACATGGATGAACCTTGGAAACACTGTTATGAGAAAGCCAGTCACAAAAGGCCACATATTAGATGATACCATTCTGGAGGAAATGTCCAGAATAGGTAAATCTATAAGGACAGGAGGGAGATTAGGGGGTAGGAGCATAGGAAGGTGGTGCTAAAGGGTTCAGTTTCTTCATGAGGTGACGAAATATAATTGATAGTGGTGATGGTTGCACAACTCTGTGAGTATACTAAAATCCACTGGACTGTATACTTTAAATGGTGATTTTGTGACATGTGAAGTACATTTCAATAAAGCTCATACATACATAAGAAAGGGTTCTAGAACCATCATCATGAGAGCTAACATGGACTGAGCATGCACTGTGGGCTTTTTCGTACTTCACCTATAGTAACACTCAAGTAACCCTGTGAGCTGATTACTATTATCCTCGTGTTACAGATGAGGAAACTGAGGCACAGAGAAATTAAGAAACTTGCTCACAGTCACATTGTAGTAAACTGTGGAACTGGAATGCATCCCAGGCAGCCTAGCTCCAGAGCCCGAGCACTTCACCTGGACACTGCTCACCTGATAAGCAGCCGCCAGCCTCCAGCTGGGTTGGGACCCCCTCCTCTGCCCTCCTGTAGCAGCTGCCACTTCCCCTCATAACTCACGCTGCACTGACTTCAGTCCTCTGTGAGGGCAGGAGCTCTGTGTGTTCCACGAGGGTCAGGTTCAAGAGTCAGTATGTCTCAATTGCCCCCCAAGTCCCCAAAGTCACCCCTGTGAGAGTACCAGCCTGTGGGATAACTCTGACACATGCTGAGTTTTGCAGAGCATCAAGCCAACTCAAAAAAGGAAGCAAGGGGCTTCCCTTTCATTCAGATATTCAGGGCTCCCAAGCCTTTTAAGAGAACCCTTGAATCCTCTAAATGTTGCTCTCACCTGTAGGGCTTACAATCATGCTCTTGTTCTTTTTTTTTTTTTTAAAGGGCCATGCAAATTTTCCCTGTATTATTCCAATTTGAGTATGCATGCTGCCAAAGCAAAGACAATCATTCTGCTCTGACCTCAGTAAGTGTGTTTGCCGCACTGTAGGGTAAAGCCCAGGGGAGCCGTGGGCAGGCCAGAAGACAGGTTAAATGAGGCATTTCATGCCATGTTCAGCTAGCGCCCTGTGAACTGAATGCTACTGACCATTGGCCTTCCCTTTATCTTTGGTTTCCCTCCTCCGTATTCTTTCAACATGGAGGAGGCCAGGGTCAGGCAAAGTTCTGATCCTCATCCTCAGGGAGCTCACAGGCTGTGGGAGAACTCAGACTATGCCTGGGTTAACCATCAGGCAGAGAAGGGAATAACAGCTGTGGTACAGACAAGGTGCCTGCTCAAAGGAGGCAGAACTGAGAAATGCAACCGGGAGGAGGCAGCACGTGAGAGACGGGAATACTGGGGATGTGGCTCCAAAAGGTCTCATCGGCTGCTTCTTCAGAGCCCCTGCAGCATCCTGGACACTGCCGGGGAACAGGCAGCATCTGTAAGAGATCAGGCAGACACAGACCCCCTCCCCTGCAAGAACAAGGCAATTCTGGGAGCATTTGAGGCCGTGTTCCCCAGCACATGTCATTAGTTTGGCTCAAATAAACTCAGAAAATTTTCTCTAAAAAAGGAGCAGGGCAATTCTGTGAAAAGGAAACCCTACAAATAACCAAACTGTCCCTCACTTTTACACACATCAGGATGGTGATACTGTCCTCCTCTGGCCGGTGAGGGAGGAAACGAGGCTAGAAGTTTACACAACTGACTTGAGGTCACAAAGCTTGGCAGGCAGCCTGTCCAAACCCAAGGCTGACGCTTGGCGCCTTCCCTTGCCTCAAGGAAGGAGATTTGCCTGCCTCTCCCGGAGGCCTCTGGACGGTTCGCAGAAAATGTATGGCTCTTACCTGCCACCCCTTGCAGGGACCTGCGCACTGCGTCCACACAGCTCTGACAGGTCATCTGCACGGCGAACTCCAACTGCAAGGACGGCAGGGACCGGCCGATGAGAGCTGAGAACCCCTCTTGCGTGACCCTGTTTCACTACCTCCCCTACAACCACCCCAGAGGCCTGGGGAAACGCCTGAGCCCTCCTCAAGCGCCTTCATTATCACTCAAGATCAATTCAGGACCACCACCCTCCAACATTAGAGCCAAGGACTCTCCTACTATCGCACTTTGCAGCCGGGTCCCCAGGTCCCGCTCCTAGTGCCCGCTTCTTCCTTCCCCTTCTCGCGGTAACGATCACCCCTAGGGGTCGTGGCTCTCTGTCCCGCGAGGCTCCCACATGAGGCGTCGACCCTCACCGTGCAGGCGGTCTCCCGGTCCCCCGAGTCCGACGCCATCTCGGACCCAGTCACTGGCAGGAGGACCAGAACAGCTCGAGTCCTACAGCGGAAATCCAAGCAGCATCACGAGGAGGCGGAGCCTCGGAAGCCAGGCTTTGTCCCGCCTCCTGGCGCGTGCGCACGCAAGGCCCTCCCATCTCCAATGTTCCAGGCGGAGGGGGGGGGGGGAGGAGAGGGAGGAGCACTGGCCGCGCAAGCGCACTCTGGCTATGAGGGCCCTGGTTGCCTTAGTAACCGTTTGGACGCCTCTACCTCGACAGCTTACGGCGCCAGCGCTAAAATGGAGCCCTTTAAACCGGAACCTGAGCTCCAGCGGTTTTATCACCAGTTGCTGCATCCGCTGTCGATCTTCCCCAGCAGGAAGACGTACGCAGAGCCTCCGAAGCGCCTCCCGCAGGAGGTCCCAATGCTACCGTCCCTACCCGTCTCACGGCTGACCGTGGCATCACTGTGCCGCCAGGTGTCCAAGCGGCTGGCCCGGTGCGAGCTGGAGGAGCAGATGCCTCCCGCGGGCCCTCTCCGTTTCCGAAAGGTCATCCTGGACGAGTTGAAGTGCAGCTGGCGGGAGCCTCCCCCCGAACCTAGTCTGAGCCACTTCAACAACCAGAGGCTGCGGAAGCGGGTGCTGGTTTACGTGCTGCTCAGCTGCGAGCAGCTCTTCTTACACTACCTGCGCCTGCTGAAGACAATGCCGACTTCCACGCACGTCTTCACTGAATCCGCCACGCTCACCCGGTTGGCCGCCAACCTCGCCAGAGATTGCACAATCTTCCTCACCAACCCCGAGGTCTACCGTGGCCTGCTCGCCGACTTCCGCTCCCTGCTGAGAGTACCGCAGGCCCAGGGCAGCATATTCCAGCTGCGCCCCTTCGGACCCCCTGCGGCTTCCAAGCCTCCTAGGCCTCACGGCGCCAGTTCTGCCCAAATACCACACTGCAACCTCAACCTGAGCTATCTCATCCAACTCAGCCGCTCGCGAGAGCTTCTCAGTGAGCCCAGACCCGATCCTGTGAAGGAATTAAAGTCCATCCCTCAGCTAAAGAAAAAGGCTCTCCGCTGGCTGCCTGCCATGCAAAAGAAGGGAGAAAGCTTCACTTCCTCACAGATTGAGTCACTGCCCCGGTATTCGATGGCTGTCTCCAGCAGGTCTCCGCGCACCTCCTATTTGCCTCTCTACGCCCATCTTCATAGGGGCCGGTCCATGCCCTCTCTGCGCGAGGGCTGGAAGCTAGCAGATGAATTGGGCCTTCCTCCCCTCCTCCCTCGCCCCTTGACCCCACTGGTCCTGTTTGCAGAGAGCAAACCAGAGCTGGTAGAGGACATGGTGGCCGAGGACCTGAAGCAGATAATGAAGAACATGAAACTGGAGCGGACTCGCTACGCACCAATGGACTCAGGTGTGTCCCCGCTCCTGGGGGCCCTGACCCACCACCCAGCCACAGCACATCGCATAGAAGAGCTGCAGAGAATGTTGAATGAGGAAGAAGAAACCTCTGGGCAGTGGGGCCCCCAGCTCCCCAAACCCCCTCCACTTCATCCACAGCCTGTGACAGTTACTTTGAAGCTGAGAAATCAGATCGTGGTCCAGGCAGCTGGTGTACAGGTCTCTAAGAGAAAGTTTTTGGATTCCTTCCACGTTGAAGAGACCGGAGCCCTGTACAACCACCTAGTTGGTGAACTGGATTCCAAACAGATCGAGGAAATGGATATTGATCGCTTCATTGGTAATAGCATCAGGGAGGTCTATAAGCAGTTGATGAGCCGTGTCTCTCTTGACCACTTCTCTTTTGACCAGGGACCCTTGATTGAGCCGGCAGCCAGTAAAGACTGGTCAATGTTCCTATCCTCAGCCTTTCTGCATCAAGATAAACGGCATCGTGTCATCAACCCCAAGCTGGTTGGTCTTTGTCCCAAGAGAGAAATCACTTTCCAGTCCTCTCTTTCATTGTTCCAAGTAAGCAAAAGTTGGGAGAGACGGCCGAAGAAGACCTCAGGCATGAACTGGTTGAAAAACATCTCGCGTTTGGGTGACTATTTCAAATACCTCACCAACCAGGAGACAGATTTCCTCCATGTCATCTTCCACATGTATGAAGAGGATGTTCCTGTGGAGATCGTGCCCCCTGTCAGAGAGTCCCTAAAGTTTCAGCACCCACCTCCATTGCTAGAAGATGAAGAGCCAGATTTTGTGCCAGGAGAATGGGATTGGAACACGGTGCTGGGGCACAGTCTAGAAACTAGGAGGGCCAGCCTCCTGGGAGAACCCCACAAAATCCTGAGTCTGCAGAAGCGTCTGCAGCGGTTGTGGTCCATTCTTGAGGTTCCTGACAAGGACCGGATGGACATGGCTATCAAGTACAGCTCCAACGCCCGCCTGAGGCAGCTGCCTTTATTGCTGAGTGCCTGGGAGCAGACCATGCAGCCCATTCAGCTGCGGGAGATATTGCTGGGGAAACTGGAGTGGTTTGAGCGACACGCCTCTGACCCCAACCGTTTCTTCCAAAAGACTGGCATGGATCTGACTCGTTTATTGGAGGAGAATCAAATCCGAAACCGCCTACACAGGAAGCTCAATCTAATGGAGGCTCCGTTGGTTTCGCTCCTAGAGGAGGTTGAGGTCATCTTTGGTGAGCCAGTGACGTTCAAGGGGCGGCGCTACCTGGACAAGATGAAGCTTGACAAAGTGGAGATGCTTTATTGGCTGCAGCAGAGGCGGCGGATGCACCAACTGGTTGGGACCCAGAAAGCCTCCCACCAGTCAGCCATGTTCCAGAGGCTCAGCATGAAGCCTTTAATAGCCCCTAGAAATACTCCTAGTCCAAGTGACCGCTAATCCCTCCCTCAACCCCCAACACCCAGCAGCTCATCCAGACCTCTTGACTGCTTGGGAAGAAGAAATATTTGGGAGTGCAGGGTTTAAGAACATTGTGCTTCCAACTACCAAGGGACTGAGATGGACACTTTATTTTGACAGTGAAATTCTCATAAAAGAATCCCCAAGGCCAGTATCCCCATTTATGTCAAGCTAAGCACTGTACAGCCAAAATCTCATGTGTCAAAAGAACTGAGTCCATCACTTGGAGTTCATTGTAATGGAAAACCATCACCTTCAGAATACCTGGGCATTTCTATCATGCTACATTAAATGGGCTGACAGGGCCCCCAATCAAAAGGCTCTGTTGCCTAATGGTTAGAGCTAGGACTCTGGAGTTAGTAGATGTGGGTTTAAATTCTGGTTGCGTACCTTGGGCAAATTACTTAGCTGCTCTGCACCTGGACCACCATATGTGAGGTGAAGGGTTGAGTCCAGATTGTCACTTCTTCCAGTTTTAGCATAAACTTTTTTATTAAAATTTTATCAGTTCATACAAGCATACGGTACAAAGTATACAAGGGTATGTACTGAAAAGTAAGTCTCCTTTCCATCCTTACCTCTAGTAACTCAGTTCCCCACCCTGGGGGTTACAACTGTTACCAGTGTCTTGTGTATCTTTCCATTCCCTTATTCAGAAAATAATTATTGAGTACCTACTAGCTATTTTATGCTTGGTTTTAACACTGAACAAAACAAAGATCCTGGCCCTTTGTAGTTTACATTCTACTGGAGGGAAATAGCCAATAAGCCATAAACGTAGCTTTACGCCATAAACCTAAACACATTGAATAATAAAATGTTAGCAGGTGATAAGTACTGTGAAAAAAAGCCAGAAACATCGATGAGAGAGAAACATCGATCAGCTGCCTCCTGCACATCTCCCACTGGGGATGTGCCCACAACCCAGGTACATGCCCTTGACCGGAATCGAACCCGGGAGCCTTCAGTCCGCAGGCTGACGCTCTATCCACTGAGCCAAACCGGTTTCGGCCATAAACGTAGCTTTAAGCCATAAACCTAAACACATTGAATAATAAAATGTTAGCAGGTGATAAGTACTGTGAAAAAAAAAAGAAAAAGAGTAGGATAAGAGGGAAAAAAAGGGTGAGGGGTGTAGTTTTAATTAGGGTAGTCAGTATAAGTCTCAGTGTGAAGGGAAGATTTGAGCAAAGGGTTGAAGGAGGGGAAGAAGTGAACCCCATTTAGAACAACTTACCTGACGGCCATTGCAAAACTCTAAGGCAGGCAGGTAAGTGGGGTGTCTCAGAAAGCAAGGTGGCCAGTGTAGGTGGAGCAGAGCTGGAGGAGAGATGAGTCAGAGGGGTCATGACAGGGTGCCAAAGGGCAAGTTAGGTCATGGAAGGCCTTATAGGCCATTGTATAGCCTATGCACATATGAGCATATGTATATATATTATCTATACATATGTTTGTAACTAGCATTCTGTACCTCTGCTTTTTAAACTGTTTTTATTGACATATTATTTTTTTTAAAGAGAGAGAGATTGGTTTGTTGTTTCACTTATTTATGCATTCATTGGCTGATTCTTGTATGTGCCCTGACTAGGGATTGAACCTTCAATTTTTGGTGTATCAGGTCGATGCTCTAACCAACTGAGCTACTCCGCCAGGGCTGTACCTCTGTTTTGCTCCTTTCTTTTTTCATGTAACATGCCTCAAGCTCATTCCATATCAATATACATTAAGCTGCCTTATTCTTTTTGATAGCTATATAGTATTCCACTATGTGTATTTTTATTTATTTATTATTGGACATTTACAAACAAAAAAGACAATGCTCTAAAAATCCTCATCTATTTAGGATTGCAACTATTTCTATAGTTTAAATTCCTGAAAGTGTAATTATGTCTAAGCATAAGCTTTTATAATTTTGATAGATATTACTGATTACCCTCCACAACTTGCATTATCATCAATATTGTATAACTATACTTCTTTTCCCACTCTCAACAATAGAATGTTATCAAATGTTTAAATCTTTACCATCAGTAGGTGAAAAATGGCATCTTATTTGAGTTGTGTTCTTATTTCTTTTATGAGTGAAGTTGCATATTTCATACATTTAAAGCTATTTTTATTTCCTTTTCGATATAATGCCCATGCCTTCTACCCACTTTTCAATTGATTTTGACCATTTTGTTTTTTTTATTTTTCAGCATTCTTTATATATTCTGGAAATTTAGCTAACGTGTTAATAGTTACTTGTGCAGAACACTTTCCCTCCATGATTTCTTAGACTCCTCATGGCCACCTATGAAATATGTATTTTAATCGCCATCTTGCAGCTGATGAAATGAAGGCTTGGCTAGGGAAAGTAACTTACCCAGAGTCATAAGGGTAGTTTGTTGGAGAGCCAGGATCCAAGCCCAGGTCTGTGTGAGCCAGAAGCCTACATGTGCCTGATTCTGTGAGGTAGGGTGGTTAAGAGCTCTTAGACACAGCCTGCCTCACCTGCTGGCATAGGTAATGTAAAGCCTCAGATCTCCACCACTCACCATTTGCTGGCACATAAACGTCCACTTTGTATGAAAACAGCATTTCTCAACTTTTCCACCCAAGTTTCCTTTTGAATGGAGGAACATAAACAAGCATCTTGGTCAGGTGTGAGGGATTGGGGCGTGGAGGAAGTAGAGGGAAGCAGTGCTGACCTGAAAGGCATGAGATGAATTTCTTTAAAGTCTTTCACTTTTGAAAGTTATGCAGAATTTACACCCTACTTCATAATATTTTCATATTTGTTTTAATATAAAAATGATGCTGGAAATTATTTATATTTGAGTTAAACTGCCCCTTGGGAAGACATGGTATATTTAGCATTTCTATTTTGGCTTCCCCCCTGGAATACTGCTGCATTCTCCTGAAGTTACACATGACCCAGGTGAGAAACGCTACGGCAGGGTCAGCAGACTTTCTGTGGAGGATCAAATAGTAAAATATTTTGGCTTTGTGAGCGACATGGTCTCTGTCACAAGGCTCATTTTTGCTTTTGTCCTGTGAAAGCAATTATAGATAATAGCTGAACTAAATGGACAGGGCTGTGTTCCAATAAAACTTTCTTTCCAAAATAGGCAGTCTGCCAGACCTGGCCCTCAGGTTGTAGTTTACTAACCAAAGTGCAACAGCATCAGGCCCTTTAAAACGTGTATCCTCTGAGTCACACCTGCCAGGACTAGACTAGGTGATCTTTAACATCAGTTTCCCTCACTCTCCAATTATAAGGTAACCCTCCACCCACTCTGTGACTTCTCTAACTCCCTTAGATGCTCTCTTCCCTTTTTCTTCTCCCTCAGCTTGGCATGTCATGCAGGAATATTTCTTTTTCTCATCTGTCTCTCCACTAGACTGTGAGCTCCAGTAGACAGACAGCGCTAGCCTAATGTAACTGCTCATGCCTCTGTTACCCAACTCAGGTGGTTCGCGGCTTGGGGTGCTCTATTCAAGAAGGATACGTGGTTGTTGCAAGGTAGTTTTATTTACTCGCAGCAAGTAAAGAAGAGGGGATTCATACCCAAAGCTCGATCTCCCAGAAGCTTACCATTGCTTACATACACTATTTGGTCAATTACTCATTGATTTCAGTTGGCTACCCTTAATGTCAAGCTCATCCTATTTACAGCTGGCCTGCAAAATACTGTGCCACAGTTTAATATTTAGCAAGAATAGTATTTAGTAAGAATGGCCCAGGCGTTGAGACCCTTGTCCTAACATCTCCTCTTGCTAGGCCCTGAGGAGTGCCGAATGGTTGCATGGTTTTGTTTGACCCTCACAATAGCCTGAGGAACTAACTGCCAATCCAGGGAATATTAGCTGTCATTTTGCTGATGAGAGGCCTCAAAGAAGAATCGAACTGTGAATCCAGGCTCTGAGGCCAACTCTCTGGGTTCAAGTCCTGCTCCATCACTTATCCGATCTTTGGTAAACCGTTTAATCTCTCTAAGCCTCTAGTTCAATGGTTCTCAACCTTCCTAATGCCGCGACCCTTTAATACAGTTCCTCATGTTGTGGCGACCCCCAATTTCATTGTTACAAATTGAACATAATTAAAGCATAGTGATTAATCACAAAAACAATATGTAATTATATATGTGTTTTCCCACGGTCTTAGGCGACCCCTGTGAAAGGGTTGTTCGACCCCCAAAGGGGTCACGACCCACAGGTTGAGAACCGCTGCTCTAGTTCCTTAATTATTAAATTGGGATTACATCTACTTCGCAGGACTGCTACAACGATTATATGTTAACATGTAATAAAAATGCAATAAATGTTAGTTATTTTTATTCTTAGGCTGGCTCCGGAGACCTAAGAGGGTTATTCCCAGGCTGGGGCTCCTGCAGACGGGGATTGTGCCAGGACCCGCTCATCCCCGCCGGGCTGGACCCCACCCACCTGCGCAGTCAGCGCGCCCCACGTGCCTCGCGTAAACAAATGAGTGCGCAGGCGCCCCAAACGGACGTCCATTGGTCGGTGCCCAGGAGCGGGGCGGGGCTTCGGGCCCCAAGGTCTCGGACTGCTCAGTCGGGTCGGTTGGTCGGAGCTGTCTGTGGGCTCCGCCGCCGGCTTCGCCCTCGCGATGGCGTCCTGGCTGCCGCTGCTGTGGTTGCTGGGGCTGCTCCCGGCCGCTACCCCCGCCCCGTCCCGCCGAGACGCCGGCGCGCAGGCCTGGGAGCCCGCGTCCCCGGAGCTGCTGCGGCGGCCCGCCCGCTTCGCCCTGGACACATACAACCGCGGCCTGGCTGCCGGGGCGCGGGCCGTGCTGGGGACCGTGAGCGGTCGCGTCCGCCGAGTGAGGACGCGGCTGGGGCGGGGACGCGGGGCCCTAGTCCGAGAGATAGGAACTTTGGCCTAAACTTAGGGTGGGGGCACTGGACGGCTGGGCGCCTTTGATTGGGATGGGGGAGGAGGGGCTGCGGTGGGAGTGGCTGTGCCCGCCTCACCCGCCCCACCCACCCCTCCAACCAGGCGGGCCGAGGGTCGCTGTACTCTCTGAAGGTGACGCTGGAGGAGCTGCCCTGCACGGACCCCATGGTGTGCCAGCTCCCTGTGACTAAGAAAACCCTGGTGAGTGATGGGGCTCCCCCGTTTCCCTGTGCCGGGCTGAATCTGGCAGCAGTTGGGGCGGTGGGTCAAGCCAAAGGGAAGGGATCTGAGGCAACAGCTACTCAGGTCACTTCCCTGGACGCGGGCCAGAGACCATGCTTTAAAAGGTAAGATGTCCCCACCGTGGGGGTGATTGCCTTGGGGGTGATCCTCATCTGGGAGGCCTCCAGCGCCATCTAGCCGAGGGCCCCCAGACTGGCCTTCTCCTCTCCCCCTAGCTCTGCAGCTTTGAAGTCTCCTATGAGCTAGGAAAACATGCGTTGCTGAAGCAGGACTGTGGCCCAGTGGATACCAAGATGAAAGGTGCTGGGATCGCTCAAGGATGCGGGGATAGCCTGGGTCAGACTTCATTCAGGGTTTAGCCTTGACTTCTTTGTTCCAATCCTATCCAGATGACAAAAATGAGACTTCCAGTCCACTCCTCCCGCTGTCGGACAGGGACCCTCTACCCCAGGTGAGGAGTCCTCCTCTCTCTGGGGAGCTGGCTGCTGCCTTATATCCCCTCTCTTCCTCTCACCCTGGCCTGGGGCTCCCTGGTCAATCTGAGAAGGACTCCTTGTAAAGACCCCTCTGCCTTTCCAGGACTTTTATGTGAGAATGGCTTCGCTCTTCAAGTACTTTATCACCACCTATAACCGGACATATGAGACGGAGGAGGGTGAGGACCCAGCCTGGGGTGTACGAGTCCCAAACAGATCAGGCCTTCCCCCACTTTGGCACCTTGGTGTTGGGAGGGGAAGACCAGGAGAGGTAGTGCATCCTTTCAAGGACTCCTAAATCCCCACGTTCTTGCCCAATTTCCCAGGATTGGGCGGCTACCTCAGGGATCTGACTCTTTCTCCCATCGGATCTTCCTGGTCAGAAACCATGGGCCTCCATCATTCTGGGTTGAGTGGGCTGGAGCAAAGGACAGATTTTTCTCTGCTGGAGGCCCCTGGCGTGGTGGCCTTTTCCTATGACCTCCTGTCTGGGGGTGCTCTTTGGAGCCCGTTCTGGTTCTGCCTTCACATCTGAGAAGTCATCACCCCAGTTTGGCCCCAAAAGTTTGTCACCCCCCCCAATCTTATCACTTGCAGATCTGCCCCCCACCCTTACCTGCTCCAGGGTTCGGTCCTTCCTGAGCTTACAGAGCCCACCCACTCCCCAGGGAAACCTCTGCCAGTTAGCCCCAGGCACCCCTCCTTTATGATCCGCCTGGAGTCCCAGCCCCTCCTCTCCTGCTCCTTGGTCCTCAGAAGCCCAGTGGCGCATGTCCATCTTTATCAATAACATGATAAAAGCACAGAAGATCCAGGCCCTGGACCGTGGCACAGCTCAGTATGGAGTCACCAAGTTCAGTGACCTCACAGGTAGGCTGGTGGCCAGAGCCATCATGGAGCCTAGAAGAGACAGGACCTGTTTCTAAGGCCCTGATCAGGGCTGTCTTAGAAAACTCCCCCACCCCCATCCGCTGCCCACCTCTGCCCACAGAGGAGGAGTTCCGCACCATCTACCTGAATCCCCTCCTAAAAGAGGAGCTTGGCAAGAAGATGCGCCTAGTCAAGTTCGTTGGCGACCCTGCCCCACCTGAGTGGGACTGGAGGAAAAAAGGGGCTGTCACCAAAGTCAAGAACCAGGTTGGACCCCTCAGAAGTGAGGGTGGGACATGAGGATTGCCCTGGGGTTGGGAAGAGACCCAGCCCTGACTCTGCCCATCTCTTGTAGGGCATGTGTGGTTCTTGCTGGGCCTTCTCAGTTACAGGCAACGTGGAGGGCCAGTGGTTCCTGAAACGGGGGGACCTGCTCTCCCTCTCTGAGCAGGGTGAGCATCCCGCTGTACCCCCCTGTGCCCAGCCCAGCTCCTCCCAAGGGCTCCTTGGGACTGGCCGTATGTCTCCTAGAGCTCGTGGACTGTGACACAGTGGACAAGGCCTGCATGGGTGGCTTGCCCTCCAACGCCTATTCGGCCATAGAGACTTTGGGTATGCATTAATGGGGTCAGGAGGGACAGTGGGAGCCACTTCTCCCTCCACCTGAAGTCACATTTTGTGAGGGGGAGAGACATAAGCATGGGAGTCACGTGAACTGGGTTTAAGCCTTCGTGCTGACCCTGAAGTCCTTGGGCAAGTCAGCTCTCTCAGAGCCTCAGTTGCCTCATCTGTGAAATGGGGCTCATGCCCACCTCATAGGATTGCCTTGAGTATCAGGTGAGGAAATATATGTCAAGTCCCTGGCACATAACAGGGTCTTGATATTTTTGTTGCTTGGAGGTCTGTATTTCTAGCCACTGCTAAACCAGGTGATAACTCACCTCACTCTTGAGGGGAGGTGTTGAATTAAATTGGCAATTCAGTCAAGCAGTGGGCTGCAGAGAAAAGGATAAAGGGCTGAGGGACTGAAGTGGCCGCATAGAAACTGGTCTGGAAGCCTGGCGGGATCGGGGCCAGTGGGGACCCACACATGCCCTACAAGAGATGGGCAGAGTCAGGGCTAGTTCTGTCAGAGCAGGACAAGCAAGCCAAGGTCAAGGGCCCTAGGAAGGCAGGGACAAGCGAGGAGTCAGCAGTTGGGGGCGAGTTCCATCTCTGCCACATTTCTCACTGGTTACTCCCTCAACCCCCTGAGTTGACACTCTAGATTGAGGCTTTTCCGCAGAGGGGATGGCCTGTGTTCTGGGTTGGATGAGGAATGTGAAGCCTTGTGGATAAGGGGCTTAGCATAGCCTCTGGCTAGGAGAAGACTGAGTGTATGCTAAACAGAGTCCACCTTTTCTCTACTTCCCCATCGACTCCCCACCGTTGCCCAGGAGGGCTGGAGACAGAGGATGACTACAGCTACAGTGGCCACTTGCAGACCTGCAGCTTCTCTGCCCAGAAGGTCAAGGTTTACATCAATGATTCAGTAGAGCTAAGCCACAATGAGCAAGGTGAGTGAGGGATGGGATGGGGACAGGCCACGTGTGGCTGGGGCCCGGGGGCCCCTGATACTGCCCCTCTCCTGTCTCAGAGCTGGCGGCCTGGCTGGCCAAGAACGGCCCCATCTCCATTGCCATCAACGCCTTTGGCATGCAGGTAAGGCCCTAGCCCCCCTGCCCCTGCTCCATTTCTTGTTGACTCCTCCCCTACCTCTCCTTGGAGTTGGCCTCCTATTGCTTATTCTCCCTCCTCAGTTCTACCGCCATGGAATCTCCCACCCCCTGCGGCCTCTCTGCAGCCGTTGGTTCATTGACCATGCTGTACTGCTCGTGGGCTATGGCAACCGTGAGTTCTGCTGACCCCTCTCTGCCCAGCCACCCCAGGTCACAGGCAGAGGTTGAACCACAGCATCTCAGGACCTCTAGGGGGAAGTCTGGGGAAAGCCTAGGAACCCTTTCCCCCAGCTGTGGGCCAGGTGGGATCATCCATCCCCTCTGTGGATGGGAAGGCTGAGGCAGTACGGACAGCTAACCTGCATGAGGGGAGTAAGTAGGTACCCTTCCTAAACCCTAGAGCCCCAGGTCTCCAGGAGGGTGGTAGGTGGGCCTGTCTCTTTCCTGCTCTTTTCCTAGTACCTGTCACACAGTAGGCTTACAGCAGATATTTGAAGAGTGTAGAGTGCTTGGGGCCCTGACTCCCTGCACTCCCCACTACTTTCCAGGCTCCGATGTTCCCTTCTGGGCCATCAAGAACAGCTGGGGCACTGACTGGGGTGAGGAGGTGAGTCTTGCCTGCTCAGCCCCTGGCCCTCCAGCCCCCACCCTGCCCTAGTGCCCTCACCAACCCCCCTTCCCCTCTCTTCCAGGGCTACTACTACTTGCACCGTGGGTCTGGGGCCTGTGGTGTGAATGTCATGGCCAGCTCAGCAGTAGTGAACTGAGGAGCGGCAGCTCAGGACCTGGTGCTGACCAGGGCAGTCCCTCCCCGAGCCTGGCCTGCATTTCCAGGTCCCTCCCCAGGAGGCACAGCTGGCTCAGGGATGGGTGCCGGGTACCTCAGGGTGAGCAAAGGGCACTGGGTGAGGGGTACAGCCCCTATCCCCTCCACCCAACCCCCACTCTGAAGTTCCCCAGCTGCACCTTTGTTAAGTTGTGGTAGCCAGGAGGGTCTTGGGGTGAAGGATGATGTCTTGGCAGCTGAAGCTGGGCCAAGAACCCTGGGCTTAGGCAAGGAACAGGTGGGAAACAGATATTCTGGTCTTAAATTCAGCTTGTCCTCAGTAGCTCTGGGTTCCTGACCTGGCTTTTCTCTGACGTTATAAATTCTGGTTCCCTGGAGTTGGGGACAGTATCCCCTTTCATGTCCAGACAAACTGTTGTAACCACCCTTTTCTAACAGCAATAAAGAGGTGTCCTCAGCTCCAATGTGGTGTGAATGCTCAGTCCCTGAGGTCAAGGAGGGGCAGTGGGGACCTCTGGAGGGTTAAGGTCAGGCATTTAGTCCTGCCCAGGAGCCTAGGGCCCAGCTTCTGCTTCAGGAACCAAAAGGAGACAGAGTGAAACCCATGGATGGATCTTTATTCCGAAAGAGTTTTCTGGTCATTCTTAGGGGCCCGTGCTCTGAGATGGATGGGATCAGTCAGGGGGAACACCC
Source organism: Myotis lucifugus (assembly GCF_000147115.1). Lineage (NCBI taxonomy): Eukaryota > Metazoa > Chordata > Mammalia > Chiroptera > Vespertilionidae > Myotis > Myotis lucifugus. The sequence goes on along the minus strand of NW_005871421.1, from coordinate 770,670 downwards.
TCTTTCCTGGAAAACCTCATCAGGGTTTGAAGTTAGAGGTCACTCTCACCATAGAGGGCACTGGAGAAGGCCATGTAGTCCAGGGCTCCAGCTGGAACCCCAGGCCCCTTGTAGGGGGTCATTCGTCGGATGCAGTACTCAGCCTGCTCAGCTGGGAGCTCCCGCCGCAGCTCCTCTGGAGTGATGTAGTTCTGAGGGAGAAGAGGTATTGAGGGCCCACAGGTCCTATTCCCTGCCCCAGCCCGCCAGCCCCTCCATGCCAGGGACCCACCTTGTCTCCCGCCAGGATCTTGAAGGAGGCCACAACTTGCTCAGCTGTATCAGTCTCGGCTGTTTCTCGGGTCATGAAGTCAATGAAGGCCTGGAAGGTCACGACCCCAGCCGCATTGGGGTCCACCATGTTCATAATGCGAGCAAACTCCACTTCCCCCTGTAGGGATAGAGGCCGGGCATTGTGCCCACGGGTGCTAAAGCCAGGAGGGCTCTACATGTCCAGCCTTGGCTGCACAACCCCAGGAACAGGGTGCTCCCTTTCTCCCTAGTCTGCAGCCTCTGTCAGCTCTGCCTTTAGGAAGTCCTGTCCACTAGGCTGAATCTGCTTCCTGCCTGTGGCAGTGCCCCTTTTGCCCATTGGTCCTGGTCTTTTGTCCCGGGACTCCCTGTAGTGCTGCAAACTCAAGTTTTGGAGACACAGAACTAGGTCCAAATTTCCAGCTATGTATCTTTGAACAAGTTAATCTACCTCTGTGAGCCTTTGCTAGCCCCTGTCTGGAATGGTCTAATTCTGCCTAGCCTCAGTGGGTGTGAAGAGGAGAAAATGAGATCATGGATGTTAAGGTGGGAGGCACATAGCAGGTGATCCATGTAGGACAGGGTACTGATGGGTGGAGGGTGAGGGGCACTCACCAGGTCATAGCCCATGGAGATGAGGCAAGCCCGGAAGTCATCAGGCTCCATCATCCCATTCCGCTTCTGTAGTGGGTAAGTGGGTGTCAGGCTTGGTCCTTAAACCCCACCAGCACCCTGGTCCACCACCCCACTAGGCTGGGCCCTTGCTGACCCGGTCAAAGTGGTTGAAGGAGGCCCGGAACTCATTGAGCTGATCCTGGCTCAGGCCCTTGGCGTCTCGGGTCAGTACCTGGTTCTCCACCTCGTTGATGGTGCGGGCAATGGTGGTGAGCAGCTGCTCCCAGCCCACACGGATGTGCTGGGAGAGCAGGAGATGGGCTAAGTCAGTGGGCAGCCAGTGCCTGGCCACGAGCTCTAGCTCCACCCCCAACCCACTGTGAGACCCTGGGTAAGTCTTCTCTCTGGGCCTCCGTACCCATCTGGAGGTTCCACTGAGTGACCTCCAGTGGCCCTTACTGCCTTAAAGTTTGATGATTTATTATGTATTAAGTATTGATCCAATCTGGCCTGGCTTTAGATTGCTATATGATTCTGGACAGGTCACTTTTCACTCGTGGGTCTCAATATCCCCATAGGTACATTGGGGGATGTGGCCAAGCTGAATTGGGACCCTCCTGGAACAGACGTGCTGTTTCCAGGTGTGGCCGCGCCAAGCTTCCCAGCCAGTGCCGCCTCCCCACCTCCATGCCGTAGACGGTGTGCTTATTGTCGAACACCAGGCTCTCCTGCAGCAGCTGGTGGTCGCCCTCCAGCCGGTCAACGTTGTTCTTATAGTTGATGATGATCTGCTCCTGCTGCCTCAGTCCAGCCATCTGCTCCTCCAGAGAGCCAGCCATACCCACTGCCAGGCGCCCCACCTCCTGCAGGGGGACCCGGGCAGCATGAGAACTCCCAGTTCTTGGTGGCCCAGCTCCTGCCTCACTGACAAGCCTTACCTCCATCTTCCCCTGGATCCAGGGCCCAATCGCATTGGCCTGGGCTGCAAACTGTCGCCGGAGCCTCTCATTCACCTGCTGCCGTGCCAGCTCCTCCTGCAGCATCTGGTCACGGCTGGGCACCAGCTTTCGGACCTGAAAGGGGAGTGGCTGTGCCAGGGCAGCTCTGGAGGAATCCTGCCCCTCAAACAACCCCTGCTGCTCTGAACCAAGGTGTCGGCTTGCTGGGCAGGCGCTGGGGCAAATCACTCAACCTCTCTAGGCTTGTTTCCTCATCAGTAAATGGGGCATCAACTTCATTTATAACTAACTGTTTTGTGAAGGATGCCCACACATCAGATTTCATTATATTTCACATCAGGCCTGACAGGAAAATGCTGCTGTTAGGGCCTCTTTACAGATACGGCTGACAGGCAGGGTGACTTGTCCAGCACCACATGGCGTCTGTGGCAGACCGTAGACCCTTATTTTGGGACACCTGAGGTTTCAGGGCGATGAGCGGTCTCAGGAGCAGGTGGGAAGCAGGGGGTGGCCACAGGCAGCACTGACCGTGTCCCACTTGGTGTTGATGTCCTGTGCGCTGAGCGTGAGGTAGGGGTTGGTCAAGCTGGGCCGCAGCCCATAAGTCTGGCAGATCTTCTGGATCTCACCCTGGATGCCCAGGATGGCACCCCGCTCTCGGTCAGCCTCGGGCAACGTCGCCTTGAACTGCTCATGTGCTGTCAGCAGGCTCTGGGGGCAACAGGCAGGCAGGATCAGCCAGGACCCCCACTTCCTGTAAGCGAGAGAAGGGGCAGCACCGTGCTCCAGGCCATCCAGTGGGTCCAGGGCAGGGCTGGCTCAAGAACCCAGTCCTGTCTCCCAGTCCAGCTCTCAGAAACAGGTTTTCCTTCCCCCCATTCCTCAAGAGCCTAAGGGAGTGGCCGACAGCATTTTAGGCCAGCTTCCCTGTCATCTCATGCAGCCCTCCGCCCCCTCCCCCCGGAACACCCACGCCCACCTGGGTCTCCTCCACGGAGTGCACCAGCCAGACGTCCTGCAGGTCCTCCACGGCGCCATCCAGCCAGTTGTTGAAAGGTGCTGCCCGCCGTGCAAACTCCAGCTGCAGCTGGTCGATGGTCTCCAGCAGCTTCTCCATCCTCTGAAGGCCGCAGGAATGGCGGAGAGTCAGCAGTTTGCCCAACAGGCCCCCTCACCTGTCTCCAGTCCAGCCCCCAGCCTCACCTCAAGCGCATCCCGCCTCTTCTGGGTCAGCGTGCCCAGGTTGTCCCACTGGTCGCAGATGGCCTGGCAGCGGCTGTTCACTGAGGCAGCCTCATGGTAGTCTAGCTCACTGGGGGCGAGAAGAGGGGGTGACTGGGGGGCCAGACCGCAGCCCAGATTTCCTCCTGATCCACACCCCGGATGGTGGTGAAGGTGTAAGAAAGCCAGGGCAGGTGGGGGTGAAGCGGGGCTTTCCTGAAGGGGGCGTTCCCAGCGTGGCCCTAGGGGAATAGGGGTTCCCACTGGTTTCAGCTTGTCCCTCAGGAGTTTGAATGGAGGGGCGGGGTTATGCGAAAAGGGGCGGGTTTACTGGAGGAGGTGCCAAGACGGTAGCCAACCCGGTGCGAAGCTGAAGGGAGCGGGCGGCCATGGGGTTGGTGAGGGTCAGTGAGTGGCGGTA